>NC_037298.2:12615729-12917517 GCF_000002775.5 Populus trichocarpa | reverse complement strand
TTAAACACTTACCCAATCATAATTCATGCTTTCTAACATGGTTCAAACATAATTTGCATCATTCCTATAAATTATAACATAAATCCACAATTTCACATAATCATAATTTTGCATAATCCTTCATCAAACATAAAATTAAAGGAATTAATCATTTGGAGCATGTTATTTACCTCACTTTGATAAGGATTTAAGAAAAGAATGCAAGAAAAATCAAGTTTTCTTCTTCTCCCTCTTCAAACCCTAGCTTGAAATCCTTCCTTCAATGCATTCACCACCTTAAAATCAACCCCCTCTTTATGTTTAATTAAGTTACTCACTCTAATTACTCACTTTAATTAGTGAAATCAATGAGCATTTAAGTAGAAAAATCACACAATTCTTCCCCCTCTCTTTCTTTGAAGCTCACGGCTAAAAGAGAAAAAAATGGAGCATTTATAGTCTAACTTTTACTTATTTACACATTGGCCCTCATTTCTTCTCATTTCTATTTTTGCCACTCAACTCTTCTTTTTACTTAATTCTCACCTTAACATCTTATATTTTATTCTATTGTATCCAATTACAATACTTGGAATCCTTTTATTTAATCTATTCGGTACTTTATTTATTTTACTCAGATTATAATTTAGCGGGTTTTCACATTCTCCTCACCTAAAAAGAAATTTTGTCCTCAAAATTGAACCTCGTACCTGAATCTAGAAATACTTCGGGGTGTTTCTGTCTCATTTGAGATTCTCTTTCCCAAGTCACCTCCTCGATTTGGGAATTCCTCCACAATATCTTGACAATTGGAATCTTCTTATTTCTCAATTCCTTCACACTGTAATCTAAGACTTTCACCGGCTTCATTTCCAATGTTAAATTCTCATCAATTTCCAGAGGAATTTGAGGCAAGACCCGAGATGGATCCACTTCAGCCTTTCTTAACAGAGAGACATGAAACACATCATGGATTTTGGCCAAATGTGGAGGTAGAGCCAATCTATAAGCCACGGGCCCAATCCTTTTGGTGACCTCAAAAGGCCCAACGTACCTCGGCGCCAATTTCCCTTTCAAGCCAAATCTTAACACATGTTTCCACGGGGCGACTTTCAAAAATACTTTGTCACCAATTTCAAACTCCAGGGGTCTTCTCCTATTATCCGCATAACTCTTCTGCCTATCCTGAGCCGCTTTCATTCTATTCTTTATGATCTTTATCTTTTCAGAGGTAATCTGTACCAGCTCTGGTCCAATTAGTTGTCTATCCCCTACTTTCTCCCAGCATACTGGCGTCCGACATCTTCTACCGTATAAGGCTTCATAAGGAGCCATTCCTATTGTAGCCTGGTAACTGTTGTTGTAAGTGAATTCTACTAACGGTAGATGATCTTCCCAATTTCCTCCAAACTCCAATATACAGGCTCTTAGTAAATCCTCTAATATTTGAATAGTCCTCTCAGATTGACCATCAGTCTGAGGATGAAAAGCTGTGCTTAAATTCAACTTCGTTCCGAGAGCCTGTTGAACACTTGGCCATAATCGAGAGGTAAACCTTGGATCTCGATCTGAAACTATTGACACTGGCACACCGTGTAACCTTACAACTTCATCCACATACAATTTTGCCAATTTCTCCACTGAGTCTGTCATTTTCATTGCTAAAAAAAGTGCAGATTTAGTCAATCGGTCCACAATGACCCAAATAGCATCGCTTCCTCTTTTTCCTCTCGGTAATCCAGATACAAAGTCCATCGTGATATTTTCCCACTTCCACTCAGGTATCAATAATGGTTGTAAAAACCCAGCTGGTTTTTGGTGTTCCACCTTTACTTGTTGGCAAATCCCACACTTTGCCACATATTCAGCCACTTCTTTCTTCATATTCGGCCACCAATAACAATCTTTTAAATCCCGGTACATTTTAGTACTTCCAGGGTGTGTTGCAAATCTAGACTCGTGGGCCTCCTGTAAAACTTCCCTTTTCAGCGGTTGATTATCTGGTAAGTACATTCGTCTTCCAAGGACCACCATTCCATCTTTCTGAATTTGAAATGATGTCTCGATTCCTGACCTCACCTTTTCTCTTATCTTACGAACTTCCAGATCTTCTTGCTGAGCTTCTAGTACCCTGTCTCGGAGTGTTGACCTTACTCTTAATTGGGCCACTAATGACTCATCCGGTCCCGCCTCTACTTGAGCATCAATCTTTCTTAATTCTAGCAATTCTTTTTCATCCCAATCCTCCCACTGAGCATCGACTGTCTTGACCTTGCGACTAAGAGCATCTGCGACTACATTTGCTCTCCCCGGATGATAATCGATTACACAATCATAATCTTTTATCAATTCCACCCAGCGTCTTTGCCGCATATTCAATTCCTTCTGCGTCATTAGATACCTCAAACTCTTATGATCCGTGAATATCTGAACCCGAGACCCATATAAATAGTGCCTCCATACTCTTAAGGCAAACACCACAGCCGCTAATTCTAAATCATGCACCGGGTAATTTATCTCGTGAGCCTTTAACTGTCTTGAGGCATACGCAATTACTTTACCGTGTTGCATCAATACACACCCTAGTCCCTTCTTCGATGCATCACTATAGACCACTAATCCTTCAGTTCCGGATGGAAGTGTTAACACCGGTGCAGTAGTGAGTCTTTTTTTCAGTTCTTGGAAGCTTTCTTCGCATTCCTGAGTCCACTCCCACTTTGTCTCTTTTCGAGTCAGCCGAGTCATGGGAATAGCTATGGTAGAAAATCCCTCAATAAATCTTCGATAGTACCCTGCTAATCCAAGGAAACTACGAATTTCAGTGATATTGGTAGGTCTTTCCCATTTCAATACTGCTTCAACTTTTCTAGGATCCACCGATATTCCTTCAGCTGATATAATATGTCCTAGAAAAATCACTTCCTTTAGCCAGAATTCACACTTGCTAAGTTTGGCATATAGTCGACGCTCCCTTAAGGTCATCAATACCTGCCTCAGATGTTGTTCATGCTCCAAATATGACTTTGAATAAACTAAAATATCGTCTATGAATACCACCACAAACTTGTCTAAGTATGGTCGGAAGACCCTGTTCATCAAATCCATGAACACAGCCGGTGCATTTGTTAGCCCAAACGGCATTACTAAGAACTCGTAATGTCCATACCGAGTTCTGAATGCGGTTTTTGCTACATCTAGTTCCTTAATCCTCAACTGATAGTATCCCGACCTCAGATCTATTTTCGAAAACACTCTTGCCCCTTTTAGCTGATCAAACAAATCATCTATCCGCGGGAGCGGATATTTGTTCTTTATTGTTACTCTGTTCAACTGCCTATAATCTATACAAAGCCGAAGGGTCCCATCCTTTTTCTTCACAAATAGCACAGGAGCTCCCCAGGGTGAATTACTCGGACGAATAAACCCTTTATTTAGTAATTCCTGTAGTTGGATCTTCAGTTCGGCCAACTCTGCTGGCGCCATCCTATACGGTGATTGGGCTATCGGAGACGTACCAGGCAGTACATCAATAGTGACCTCCACTTCTCTTTCAGGGGGGACTCCCGGCAGTTCATCCGGAAATACATCAGGAAATTCCCTTACTATTGGAATATTTGACACTTGAATATCTCCTATTTTGGTCTCTAAGACATAGGCAAGGTAAGCCTCACACCCCTTTTTTATCATTTTCCTAGCGGCCATAGCTGAGATAATACAGTTTGGGATGACATTTCTCTCCCCCCTAAACACTATCTTCTTACCATCGGGCCCTTGAAGAGTTACTATTTTTGTGAAACAGTCCATTTGAGCTTTATTCATACTTAGCCAGTCCATTCCCAAGATGACATCAAAATCATGTAATTCTAGTGGTAATAAATCTACTTTTAATTCACAACCACCTATATTAATCTGGACCCCCTTATACATATGATCAACATTCACAGTTTCACTTAATGGAGTGCTTATAATAAACCCATTTTCTATTCTACAAGGATTTTTCCCTAATCACCCCACAAGTTTATTTGCAACAAATGAGTGTGTGGCACCCGAATCAAACAATACATGAACTGACAGAGAATTTAACTGCAATGTACCTGCCACTACGTCAGAAGCGGCCCTGGTCTCCTCCTGGGTCATGTAGTATACTCTGCCTTGGGTTCGGCCCCCCCGTATTCTGTCACCCTGGGCATGAGTTTGGCTCCTACTGCCGCTGGCCCCTGACAAAACCTGTCTGGCTGGTCTATTCACGGTAGCGGACTGCTGCTGACTCTGAGCTTGCTGCTGATTTTGGGTGATTTCAGTCCTACGGGGGCAATCTCTTCGGAAGTGCCCTTGACCCCCGCAATAATAACAGCCTCGGCCTAAGTGCGGGCAGTCCCTCCACATATGCTCCCCTCGGCATATATAACACCGCCCTGGTGTTGCAGAACAGTCCCCTGGATGTCTTTGCCCACAGTGAACACACAAGGGATAAATGATCGTTCTCTGCTCTGACACTCCTCTAGAAAAATTACCCCTAAGATTTGGCTGTCCTCCTGTCGACCCCATCTCAGTAGTCTGAACTGATGCAACTGATGTACCTCCCACCTTTTTAAACTGGCTGTACTGTCCTTTCCCCTTTTTTGAGAAAGGGGGTCTGTTATGGGTGTACTCTGTATCCTTTCGTTTACCTAAACCATGCTGGCCTTGTTGGCCCTCTTTCATACAAGCTTCCAGGGCCTCTGCTGCTTCAACAAGATCTCTAGTGGTCTCGAACTTAAATGCAATCAACCCTTGTCTCAACTCTTGCCGCAATCCATCCCTCAACCTTTCCACCCTATGTTGCTCACCAGGGACATAATGCGAGGCAAACATGGAGAGGTCATGAAACCTCCTCTCATAATCAAGTACTGACATGTCTCCTTGCCTTAGGGCCAGAAACTCTTGTTCCTTAATTTTTCGATGATAGGAGGAGTAAAACTGATGTTCAAACTGCATTTTAAATTCAGCCCAAGTCCAGGATCCTGCGGGTCTCCTCGATCTCACTGTATCCCACCAGGACCGTGCCCTATCAGAAAGTAAATGAGCGGCACAGTTCACTCGCAAGCCCTCTGTTACTTGCATCTGATCCAGAGTATCCTCAATTGTGCGAAGCCACCTTCCTGCTATCTCAGCGTCTGGTTCACCTAAAAAGGGCTCGCACCCAAGTTCTCTCATGCTTTTTACAATCCGCACTAATGTGACCACATTATCAGCTTTTGTCGTAGCTGCTGGAACTGCTTGTACTGCCGGAGCTACTGGGATTGTCGGGGCCGAGGCACCAGGCATTGCCTCAATCACTGCTCTCACTATCTGAGCTATGAACAAAGGGTCGACATGTAGTGTAGGGCCCGCTGCAGGTGCTGGAGTCGTAGCTGGAGGCACGACTTCCTGTCTCTGCTGGTCTGAACCCTCGAGTTGTAACCCCTCAGTCTGTCTCAAGTCGGTGTCACGAATAAGTCCAGTCGACTCTCCCAATCTTGACTGCTGAGGCTCTAGGGGCATATGAGAGGCAGTATCCTCCAATGGATCCTCTCCTTGTCTCTCCTCAAACCCTTCTCCAATCATTGTACCCTTCTTTGTGCGAACCATCCTGGTAAAAGTCAAAAATTTATTAAACCCTCTTTTTTTTTTTTCCATTCCTGAACCCAAGCCAGGGCTCTGATACCAACTGTAACAGTCTCAAATTATAAACTCAAAATATACGATATATATTCGTAGCTACAATTTTTTTTTTTAATATATATATACAATTTTCCTGAAATTTCGACAGAGTTTCCTTTGTATTCTTTAGATACCAAGTTATCGACTCAATCATTTCTCAACCTGTAACATCAATCACAATATTCGTCCCATTATTTGGACTTCAAAAAAACTCAAGCATATTTCAATATCTCAAATCTATTTTCTATAGAACATTATAATAAAACTAATAAATTCTTAACATGCATCGTCTCTTTTTTTTTTTTTTTGTATTTGTGCTCAAATATATACACAACCAACCATAATTCAACTTAATAATAATAATAACATTATAAATTACATCATACATAAGATAATAAGTTAAACATTACATTTTTAGATATTGAAGTATATTATAACAAAACATTAGTTCTTCCAATTACATTAATCACATAACAAAATTATTTATCCAAGCATCTACTTTCCAGAACGAGGGTGCGATGTACCTAAAAACATTATCGCATAAAACATGATTAAAACAATTGCACATTTCAATAAGTAATTGATTAAGGACTAATTATTCATATACATTAAAGTGACTTTCCCATTAATTTGTAAATTAATTTTCTTAACATGGCCATGCAATCAGGCATAAATTCCAGAAATCAGGAAATGATCTTCAAGGCTTGCCCATTCAACAGAATATTATTTCCAGTAATTGCCCATTCACCAGGGCATTATTTCCAGTAACCAGGAAATAATTTTTCAAAGCTTGCCCATTCACCAGGGCATTATTTCCAGTAACTGCCCATTCACCAGGGCATTATTTCCAGTAACCAGGAAATAATTTTTCAAGGCTTGCCCATTCACCAGGGCATTATTTCTAGTAACCAGGAAATAATTTTTTCAAGGCTTGCCCATTCACCAGGGCATTATTTCCAGTAACTAGCACTAGAATTTACAATCTATAAAAATTCATTCTACAATAATAATAATAAAAATTTAAACTAATTAATTACTCAAAGGTGTCGAACACCTACCTGGTGTCTGTGCGCGTGAAGATGTCCCTTGTTGCTGATTAGGTCCTGCGGCCTCCTCTGTACCAACAAAAATTACTTTGTCATTGTTCATTCATTCGAACCGGTAAAAATTCTAATACCCATTACATATTCTTTGATTAAATCCAACACCCTTAATTAAGTTTAATTGACTTTTAATTCAAGGAGGACAAAACCCTCCTTTATGAAACATTTACTTATTTTTTTTTCCACAAAAGTCCCTATACAATTTAATCTATCAACATCAATTGTCTTCAATTTGGTAAGATTCCTCAATAATATCATTTAAACTTCATTCTCTAATTTTTCTTCTCTATTTAGCCAAAAACTCCTCAATAATATCATTTAAACTTCATTCTCTAATTTTTCTTCTCTATTTAGCCAAAAACAACCTAGGGAAGGAAGTGAAGATTTTTCTTTTCTCTTTGAAAAATTCTTACTTCATTCATATAACAACACTTATAAACCTTCATCTTCCCTTATTTTCCAAACAATTGTATTTAACTTCAATTCCCCCAAATTATTCCTCTTTTGGCCAAATATTCAATTAAAATGAGGAAAAATAATTTTTGTTTCTTTTACTTAAAATTAAACACTTACCCAATCATAATTCATGCTTTCTAACATGGTTCAAACATAATTTGCATCATTCCTATAAATTATAACATAAATCCACAATTTCACATAATCATAATTTTGCATAATCCTTCATCAAACATAAAATTAAAGGAATTAATCATTTGGAGCATGTTATTTACCTCACTTTGATAAGGATTTAAGAAAAGAATGCAAGAAAAATCAAGTTTTCTTCTTCTCCCTCTTCAAACCCTAGCTTGAAATCCTTCCTTCAATGCATTCACCACCTTAAAATCAACCCCCTCTTTATGTTTAATTAAGTTACTCACTCTAATTACTCACTTTAATTAGTGAAATCAATGAGCATTTAAGTAGAAAAATCACACAATTCTTCCCCCTCTCTTTCTTTGAAGCTCATGGCTAAAAGAGAAAAAAATAGAGCATTTATAGTCTAACTTTTACTTATTTACACATTGGCCCTCATTTCTTCTCATTTCTATTTTTGCCACTCAACTCTTCTTTTTACTTAATTCTCACCTTAACATCTTATATTTTATTCTATTGTATCCAATTACAATACTTGGAATCCTTTTATTTAATCTATTCGGTACTTTATTTATTTTACTCAGATTATAATTTAGCGGGTTTTCACACCTTAGATACCAATCACCAAAAACTTCTACGATTGCTTTGACGAAAGCTCTAAGACTTTCTATCGCAGTGGTTTCCTTAATTTGAAGATATTCATTATTAAGATCTGCAGGAATACCATATGTAAGTATCCTGTGAACTATAATTACCTTTTGAAGGCAAGATAAACCAAGAACACCAAGAGCATTTGTCATTTGTTTGAAATATGGATTGTGAGCTTCCAATGCATTTGCGATCCGAAGAAAAAGACGACGACTCATCCTAAATCTTCTTCGAAATTGACTTTAAGAGAATTTAGGATTTTCAGAAAAATAATCGTTACATAGCCTTAACTCACCTTCTTTTCTATTACGATTGACAATATTGTGACCAAGAATAGAGCCACGATACTCTGTTCTCCGCCCTTGATTATTCGATTTTTTTCCAGCAACCACTACGGTAGCAACTTCAAAGGCGAACATGGAAGTGTCATCATTAAAATCAAAAGCATCATAAAAATTAAAATTAGAATGACTCATGATGAATTTTAATGAAATATAATAAAGATTTGTGAGAAGAAAATGATGAGAAAAAAATGTTTAGGTATATGAGAATATTTATAGATGGATTTTTTTTTCTAAATTTTGAAATCTTAGAATATTGGCGGTTATTTTTTCAAAATTTAAAATCTTAAAATTTAAATTTTTGGCGGTTATTTTTTCGAAGTTTGAATTTTTTTTAAAAAAATTTGAAAATCAAAATTTAAAATGTTGGCGGTTTTTTTCAAAGTTTGAATTTGAATTTACTTTTCAAAAATAAAAATTTTCCAGTAACATATAAAACTGAAAACTGAAAATATTTATATAAATAAATTTAAAATTTAAAATTTTTAAATTTGAACTTAAAATTATATCTTTTAACTTTTATATTACTTCATTAATTTTATATTTAATTTTATAAATTACTCATATTAATTATATAATTAATAACATCATGAGTATATTATATAAAAAATAACAAAATTAGTTATATAATTATATTAAAATTATTTTAACATAAAATATATTAAAATATAATTTGCTCTTCTAAATAGCTTTTTACCATTGAAATATAAATAAACAAAAAAAAAACTATATTTACACTATTCAAAAAGCTATTTTATCAATTTGACTCTTTAATATAGCATTTCTCATTGGAGATGCTCTGAACCACGCCAACCTCGTCCTCACCATTTTCTCGTTTCTTTTTCTTCTCTTTGGTGACTATATTTTAACAAATTCAACTCGAAATTATAAGGATTTTATTTTTACAAAGGGGCAACATTCTACCTTAGATTCTAGGGTTGGTCAAAAAGGTGTGATTTTTTTTCTTTTAACTTGTAAAAGATTTTATTTCTGTTAAATATATGAGGTTGATTTAAAAGGCGAATTTCAAAAACAAAACAAAATAAATTAAAAATAAGTGTTTTTGTGTAGAGCCCTACTACTTTAAAAACTAGAGTAATTGGTTCGTGTTTAGCTCTGAGTTGCTAATATATTTTTATTTATAATTAAAATTTTGATTATATATTTAAAATTGAATGTATATCACAAAATATCATGAAAATGATATCTTCGATTAACAACGATTAACCCTAGCTAATAATTACTTAAATCCTAAATCCGACTCAACTTAATAACATTAATTTTTTAAAATAATTTTTATTTAATTATATAAAAATAAAAATATACTCTAAAACACAACCTAATAAAATTTCAAAAAATAATAATGCATTGTGAAAAAAACCCTTCTAATATTATAAAACAACTCCTATTCTCTTAATCGAAAATTAAGGAAAAAGTAAATGGTATTTTATAAAATAACATATAAGATCTATTATTAATTAATTTTGGAATTTAATAAATTAATATCTTATAAATATTATATATTAATTATTTTTTAAAAATAAATTTAAATTAATTAAATTAAAAAAAATAAGATACGCGAGCCTGACCTGGATTAAGAAGCCTTGGCGTGTCGAGGCCTTAAAGCCTAGGCCCATGCCTGGGCTTGTTTTATTCCTTTGAAGCATCTTGTGCTCCTTTGAAGCGCGCGCGCGCGCGCGCACACACACACCACAACAACTAGCAAGCAAAATAAATGAAGAATTAAAGAGTTGTCTTTTAGTAATTGTTACAATAGTTTTGAAAAGAACTATTACAATGGTTTTTTAAAAAAGAGCTATTAGAGAATTAATTTAGGAAGTTGTTATGATGATTTTAAAAAAGAGATGTTAAAGAATTAGTTCAGGCAATTGTTAAAATGGTTTAAAAAAAACAGGGTTGTTAAGGAATTAATTCTTGGAGCCGTTAAAGATTTGATTTTAGGAGTTTAAAAAATTATTGTTTTAGTTTATGGGTGAAAAAAAAACTATTACTGGAGACCGTGCAAGGGCAATCAAAAGTTTTTTTTTGTTTGACTTAATTTTATACGTGCGAGCCCGCTACTCTTTTCTTGTTGATTAATATCTCATATCAAAGTTCACTATATAAACACTATATAAAAGTTTTATTTTTTCAAAGTGGGATAAGAAGCCCATTAATATATATACTCTATGTTCATAATAAGAAAGTTTTGTTTTTTCTAATGTGGGATAAGAAACCTTTTTGATTTAAATACTTCAACTTAAAAGGGAAAGATAATATCTTTCCAATGTAAGATAAAAAAAATCTTTTGAAATAATCTTTTATTATTTACAACAATCCCCCCTTCACATATTTCAGAATATTGTTTAGAATAAGAATATACTTGTTGGATTTCTATTTATTAAGTGTAATGCATCAAACTTGGTGTCTTTTAGAATATGAACCAAATCATATAAATAATGAGATTTAACTTATAGGATTATTGGTGAAGTTTTTAACTTCTATAGACCAAAAATCCTTATTGCAAGTTATGTATCTTATTAATCACATCATACCCCCACCATTTCTTATTGTTTGACTTGGTTTTGCACTAATAGGCCATGCACGCGTCTAGTTATTCATGAGTACTCTAGAGATTTGCTAGTATCTCATAGGAGGAGCCCCCCTCCACACTCATATAGGTGATTTCATCAAGTATTCACTGCAATTTAAGCACTACCCATATATAATATGGAATTCATTAAGAACGTTTTAGTTCATCATCTCTTTAATTGCAGACTAGCATTATTCTCACATCATAGAAAAAAACTTGTTTTATAATACTACAGAATCATAAAAGACTTTGTTATTGCCTATATAAATCAAATTCATGGGATTTCTAATCACATATATTAGGTTGCCATCATTTTGATTTCTCAATTAGTATTAGTCTTATTCTCCTTGATGTTTCTAATATCATCTTTCTACCAAATTGTTTAGTCAGAGGATCAACCAAATTCATTTTTGACTTCACATAATCAATTTAAATAATTCTATCTTTTAGTAGCTCTTCATAACATCATGTCTTAATCAAATATGTCAATTTTGACCATTGAAAGATTTATTCTTAGCAATGGCTATTGCCGCTTGACAATTACAATACATTGATATAAAAGGTGTTGGTTTTGTACCCAATGGAATTTCAGTTAGAAAATCCTTTTACCAATTAACTTCATTTCCTACTTATTCCAAAGTTATAAATTCCGACTCCATAGTGGACCGAGTGATTAAACTTTGCTTCAATGATTTCCAAGACATTACACCACCATTAAGAATAAAGATATAATCACTAGTAGATTTAATCCCATCTAAATTTAAAATCTAGTTAGCATCACTATATCTTTCTAATACTACGAGAAATTCACTATATAGAATATCATAATCCATGGTACCTCTCAAATATTTCATTAGTCAGACTATCATCGTCTAATGCTCATGATTGAGATTATGTGTATATCTACTCAATCTATACACAAAGTATGTTATGCCAGGTCAAGTGAAGTTTATTAAATGCATTAGACTCAAGATGAGCAACAACTATATCTTTATTTTTCTTTAATTAAATGTTATCATTATAAGGAATATTCACAGGTGTTACATCAAAATGACCCAACTTCTTGAGAAGTTTCTCTACATAATGTTCTTTTGTTAACAATATGTCATTGTCTCTCTTTATAATTTTAATACTTAAAATTACTCTAGTTTCACCCATATCTTTCATATCAAATTTAGAGGCTAAGCAACATTTAGTACTAGACACGACATTCATGCAAGTACAAAAAATAAGCATATCATCTATATATAAACTAATGATCACATCTTCATTATCAATAGACTTGGTATACACACAATTATCCACACTAATTGAAGAAAAATCATCATTTTAAAACAACTTGATCAAATTTCTCATGTCATTACTTAGAAGCTTGCTTTAAGCCATATAAAGACCTTTTTCATTTGCAAACTTTATTCTTTTGTCCAGGTACTATACAACCTTCAGGTTGTAACATATATATTTCTTCTTCTAGATCACCATTTAGAAAAGTGATTTTAACATCCATTTGATGTATAAAAAGGTTATGATAGAAACTAAAACAATTAAAACTCAAATTAAAAAAATTCTAGTTATAAGTGAAAATGTATCAAAAAAATCTACATTTTGTTTTTGAGTAAAACCTTTTGCAACCAATCTTGCTTTGTATTTATCTATAAAACTATTAGGAAGATATTTTCTTTTAGAACTCTATATGCAACTAATAGGTTTTACACCTAGGGCAAATCAATAATCTTCCAAGTTTGATTTTGTAAAAGTGAATCAATTTTAACTTTATTTGCTTCTTTCTAAAATAAGTAAAAAAAATCATTTTCGAAGGAAGTTTCTTTCCTTTGTTCCCTACTCCTTCTCACTTTCTCAATGTGAGTTTCATCAACTCTATTATTATCAACATGTGCATGAGAAATCTTTCATTTAATAGATAAATGTGTTTAAAGAATTCTATATTTTTTGTTTTAATAACAGTATTGCAATCTAGCACATCACTTTTTAAAACTAAAAACTTATATGCAACATTATTTTCAACATAACCAATAAACATACAATCAAAAGTTTTTGTTTTATTAAGGTAACATAACCATAGCTAGACACCCTCACGCTTTTAGATATTTTAAATTATAAGAATAACCTTTCCATAATTTATAAGGTGTTAAATAAGATTTCTGATTATGAATTCTATTTTGTAAATGACATACAGATAAAATAACTTTATCTCATAAATTATCAGGTGTTAAAAAACTAACTAGCATATCATTCATAATTTCTTTTAATGTTCTATTTTTTTTTCTTTTAGCTACCCCATTAAACTTGAGTGAATAAGGTGGAGTAACTTCATGTATTATACATTTCTTTACATAATAATCATTCATCATAACATACTCACCTCCTTTATCAGATCTAACTCTCTTAGTTTTTTTATTGAGTTGATTTTCTACTTCGGCTTTATATAATAAAAACATGTTATAAGCTTTATTTTTACTTCTAAGCAGATAAGTTTTGTATATCTTGAAAAATCATCTATGAAAGTCACATAATATTTCTCACCTCCTATAGTCATAGTTTGTTTAAAATCTTCTAAATAAGTTTGTATTAAGCTAAGCAATTCAGTTTCTTTATTAAGAAATGCACATGTTTTTTTAGTAATTTTAGCTTTAACACATATTCCATATTTATTCATAGATGAAGAATTCAAACTAGAAATTAAACCAATTGAATTCATTTTCTTAAGATAAGATAAGCTAACATGTCTTAATCTAGCATGTCATAGATCAATAGAGTCAAGAAAATAAGTAGAAGAATATGCATTTTCATTCATTACATTAGCAACATTGAGTACAAAAAGTTCATAGTTACAATATCCTTTCCCCATAAATACATTATTTTTAGTCATTACAATCTTGTCAGATCCAAATGACATTTTGATCTTAAATTCTCCTAACAAAGCCATATAGACCAAATTTTCTCTTATATTAGGGACATGTAGCACCCCATTCAAAGCTAGTGTTTTGTCCGTAGTTAATTTCAGAAAGACTTTGCCTTTACCAAGAACATTTGCAGTTCTTGAGTCTCCAAGGTAAATCACTTCTTCTCCATCCTTAAAGGGTGTATAGGTAGGGAAAAGTTCTTTATTTGCATATGTGCCTAGTAGTACTAGAGTCTACCACCTAATTTTCATCGGTGGTCACCATATTGACTTGAGAAACAACTACAATAATGATGTCTTCTTCCTCAATTATGTTTAACCTTAGTTTTAGCTAAAATCTCCCAAAAAATGTTAAAATCTTATTCATAAGCCAGTAAAAAATAAATCATATTCTATTAAAAACATCACAAAATTTGTTAAAATTGAAAAAAAAAGCTAATAAAAAATCAACAATAAAGGATGAAATTGAAAAAAAAACAAAAAAAAACCAATGAATAAAAACAAATCTAGACACGCAGACCTGGATTGGGTGGTTGAGCGCATCCAAACTTAAAAAAAGCCAAGGACTGCACATCCTAGATGATTTTTTTTTCTTTTTTAAGAGGTGGATCACTACGAGATTTCATAGTTTTTCCGACAGACCAAATCCGTCGGTGTGAGATATATGAATATTTTTTTGAAAGAAAATAAGCATGTAATGCACATCGCTCGTTTTTTCCTTGAATCCAGCCATTAGTTATGGCTGGAAAATTAGGGTTGGTATTTTTTATATAGAAATTTATTTTTCAACTTTTTTTCATCTCAAAACACCTAATAAACATCTATAAAACACAAAAAATAGTTTAAAAACTCAAAATCAAGAATGGAAAATTTTTCTCTTTCAACAACAATTTATTTTTCAAGGTAAAATTAAGATTTTAAACAAAAACATGGATGATATTAACAGGGAAAGTATTTTCATTTATTAACCAGTTTAAACATTCAGCATCACTTAACACACGAAGGGCACTGCTACACAGTATAAATCGGCATTCCCAGGTAAGATCCAATCTCATCAATCAATAAAAAAAAAAACATATATAGGCAGAATCGAAGAAGTATTCTGTTACAAATAGTAATGGAAACCTTGAAAGTGTAGCAGCTAGGTGTAAGAAACTCATTTTTTCATCCACATTCGCACCTCTAAAATAAGAGCAATTACAAACAAGATAGCAAGAACACCTCCATAGCCACCCTTCCATTCTCGTCCCTCTTTACCTAAATGGATTCCATAGAAGACATTTGCTACTGCAAATATAATCAAAATCCTCCCCACACTGTAGTGGTACCAATTCCAGTACTTCCTTACCTTTGACGACTTCTCTGGTCGAGCCAAAAATGCCATCACCTGCGTACAAAAATACAGGCCAAAGTCAGAGAGAGAGGGATAGGGAGAGAGAGAGGGATAGGGAGAGAGAGAGAGAGAGAGAGACCTGAAGGCATCCAAGAACAAGAAGGAAGACCCCAAGACCCTTGTGGGTGGAGACATCAGCACCAAGACGATTTTCAAGGATAATTCCGCAGATGACACCAGCTATGCCTAGTAAAAATCCCAATGATTGAATGCAAATATGGACGTAGAACCACACAGGATCCCATTGCCTGAAATGGCGAGCAACTATTGCTCCGATTATCATCAAAATGCCCCAGCCAACCATGTTCAATGCTCCATGGCTCTTCCTTAATCTTGACTGTGGCCTTACATTGATATTGCTTGTTTGACCTGTCAGTTGCATTTAATAATGATAATTAATCCATATATATATATAATTGCTTGTTTGATCTGTCATTTGCATATAATAATAATGATAATTAATGTATATTTACCGAATTCAAACATCAAAAATAAATAAATAATGTATAAAGCATTTTTTCTTCTTCGTAAGATCAGTTACTTAACAAGTCAGCTTAATTATGGTGACTTCAAAATCACCTTATTGTGAAAAAGAAAAAGTCGCCTTGTCACATTTTAGAGTTATAATATGATCAGTATTCTGACCTGATCAAATAAAGTTTAGGTTAAAAATATAGCATGCTCCTGGCATATGGACAGCAACACCAATCATGTTGTATTGACAAATGGTTCATGAACTAGTGCACATTGGACTATGTTAATTAATAAATATTTTACACATATAATACAAGAAAAAAACAAAATTAATCATATAGCCTGCCTGTTCTTACCTGTAACATAATTCAAGGTTGTGGAGACCATGTCAGCGTGCCGGGTCAAGGAGAAGCTTGGAGAAGAAGGCATCACACCGGTCGGTCCGAGAGCATAAATTATCCGAGGCGCCGGCTGGTCGGTGTTCAACTGGAAGGCTAAATACAGGCGTGAAGACTGAGTTACGATCATGGAAGTGTTAATTACTAGGTTTCCTCCGTCAAGTACCACTTCCTTTGAATTTTGCCCTCCCAGAAAATACTTTTTTACTGTCGGAGAACCATCAGTTGCCGATATCCACCCCACAACAGCACTGGATCCTATCATCACACCATTGCTTGAAAACCCTATAGCTATGTAACTATTTGCATCTGGTGCTGACAGAACAAAGCTCCATAAATTTGATGAAGTCTGCGCGTACTGCACATAACAAGAGCAAGTAGTGTTATCGAGAAATCAATTATATATGGTAAAGTAAATAAAGTAAACTTACTCGAAGGATGAAATCCTGAGAACTCCAAGCACTGACACAGTGGAGAGATGCTGAGTCAAAAGGGAGGCTGTTGATGTTTAGATTGGAATTGCAGGAATCTACTTGAGAGTTTACAAAGAATGCTAAGCCACATATGGTGAAGAAGATGATGGAGATAACGGAAGATGCCATCATTTCTCTCTCTCTCTCTCTCTCTCTCTCTCTCGTTGGTTTAATGATGATCTGACCCTAAAGTGGCAAAGTAGTGGAATTGTAGTAGGTAAATATGATGATGTACAAATGAATTATAAAAAGGAAGAGATCAATAGGAATTTTTGTTTAATAAGCAAGTAGTTGTAATGGAACAATGTTAATGTCAATGAACATGAACATGGGAATCAATAATATTTATGTAAGAATTGGCTATTTAACCCTTGATCTGCTGTGAGTATAAATTTTTTTTTTAAAAAAAAAATTGTTGAGTTTGCAGCTAATTCAATGTGTTTTTTAACATAAAAAATTCAAAGTTTAAATTAAAAAAATCTATGGAAGCATATATCTAATTAAATAAATTATAAATAAATAAATAAAATATTAACAATAACCAAAAGAGAAATATATAAAAAAAATTGAGAGATAAATATAAATCAAGATATTCAATCACACAAAATGAGACATTCACCAGAATATATTCATTGAAATTGTTTATTTAAATCAATAAAAGATAAATCCACATCGTAAAAAACTCGTGACCTAAAAGATAAATACAAATGAAATTGGCTGAATAAACTCACACCCTAAAAAATATTATGTAAGGCCGAACTCATCAATAATATTATTTTAAAAAATATTTTTTATTTTAAAAAATAAAGTTCATATGTATAAAATAAAAAAAATATAGATGAATTACAATAATATCTTGCAAAATCAAACACAAAAAAAAAACAATTTTAATAAAACTTATATTCTAAAAAAGCATGCAAAACCCATGACCTAGGTTATTAGATAAGGATAAATTCATAAAAAATAAATTGAATAAAATCACAAAAAATAATGTTTTTTTTAAACTAATACAGAACAATAAAATCATGCGAAACCAAATTTCTAACAAATCAAATGTTGAAAGATGAAACCAGAGAAAAAAACCAATCACATAATAGGATCTAAAAAAAATGAGGGTGAAAATAAATATTAATAATTAGAGGGTTAAATTAAATTGAAAAATAGTCTTAACAAAAAGAAAAACAAATCAAAAGAATGAGGGTCGAATTAGAAAAAAATAAAACAATAAAAGCTTTGATTGAACGATGAAATTGAAATCCAAAAAATCTTTAACAAAAAGGTCAAGGAAAAAAACAATTTAAAAATCAAAAGAATATTAACAAAAATGAAAAAACAAAACATATGAGAAATTATAATTGAAAGACTAAATTGAAAAAAAAATAAAACTTTTATTAAAGGAATAAAAAAAAAGAACTTAAAAGAATGAGGATTGAAATTGAAAAAAAAAAGGACAATCATGCATTTTACTTAACAGGGGAGAGACAAGAAGGGAAAAAAAAGAAAAAATGACCATTGGTGACAAACCGACCACCATATGTTGTCATGCGCCACATCATATGAAAGAAGACACGATGGTGCATTTAATGAGACAACGAAAGGTCAGGTTTGACCACTGAGTAGCGTCACATGCGCCACTTGAGTAGCGTGGATGCCATCCACTCACGAGCACGTGCCATTAGCTTTTCTAAGTAAAAAATTAAAAAGTTAACGTGAAAATATCAAAACATTCCCATGACCTTGGTAATTACCAAAAAACCCATGTGAAGTACAAAAATATTCCAAAATGCAAACCTGATTTTTTGTCTTATCTAAGACCAAAAGTGTACTTTAACTATACATTAATAATAATAAAAAAACCCTTGTCCAACAGTCCACCAATTTTTTTGATCCCTGAGGTAAAGAAATATTTTTACTGCGTAAAAAAAAAGAAAAAAACCTAGACATCCCCGAAAAATCTTTTAATAACCAATAGGCAATGGAAAAAACCAAAATACCACTCCTAAAGGTTTTTTTTTTTCTCAACTTAAGGGCATTTGGATAATTTCACTATAGCAATCCACAATAAATTGTGTAGCTACAATGAAAAACTCACACTTTATAATATTTCGTTTAATATGATTATATAGTGATTTATAAGTGGGGAATTTCTTCTGTAAGTTGCCGATTGAAAAACCATCTTCATTTCTTTTTATTATGACTTAAAAGATGGAATTTACAATTGTGACAAACAAAATCCATGTATGAAACAAGGAAATTCGACCCAGGAAGATCCATAAAAACAATAAATGAATCTAGCCCAGAAGTAAGGTGGTGTTTGGTATGCTGGACAATAATGGTCTGGACAAGATAATTTTTTTGTAAAGTTGTTTGGTGCGCCTTTAGATAGTATGAACATCAATTTTTGTCCTATGCAAGGTTGTTTTAGTGAAGAGACTTTTATCCCGTTAAAAAAGATATGACAAGCTTGTCCAATTCTCTGCACAATAGTTACTCTAGTTGATCTGAGTCAACATAACAATAAAAATGATTATTATCATAGTTTTAAAACTCAACTATGGGTTAACCCAGGGCAAGGCTGGGTCACCAGTTGGGTTGACCATTGACCCAAATCAATATAAAGATAAAAATGATTATTATCATACTTTTAAAACCTACTCGGTGGTCGGCTCGAGGCCAAGGTCTGGTTGACCATTGACTCAGGTCAGCATAAGAATAAAATAATTATTATTACAGCCTTAAAAATTAACTCTAGGGTCGACCTGATGATAGGTTCGGGTTGGGTTAACCGTTGACTTGGATCAACGTAAGGATAAAAATAATTATTATCATAGTTTTAAAATTTTACTTGGGAGTTGATTTTGGTCAGGTCTAAGTCACAAGTCGGGTTGACCATTGACCTAGATCAACATAAGGATAAAGATAGTTATTATCATAGTCTTAAAACTGTACTTGGGGGTCGACTTGGGGCCAGGCTCAAGTCATGGGCCAAGTTGACCATTAACCCGAGTCAATGTAAGGATAAAAATAGTTATTATCATAGTTTTAAAATCCAACTAAGAGGCCAGCTCGAGGCAAGGCTAAGGTTATGAATTAGGAGGTCACTCGGTTTGACCTAAATCAGCGTAAAAATAAAAGTGGTTATTATCATAGTTTTAAAACTCAATTCAGGAGTTGACCCAAGATAAGGCCCGAGTCACGGGTCTAAAGGGTCAAACTATGTTGACCCAAAAAAAAAAAAAAAAGCAACCTCGTTTTGACCAAAAAAATTATGTATATAAAGAGTCAATAGATGTTTTACCTATGTTTTATCTCGGGTTGAATGGGTTGCAGGTTAACCTGAGTTTTTGACCGGGTCATGTCGGATCAATCCTTCCTCTATTATTTTTAAACCTAGATTGGTTTAGACCTCGAGTCAATCGATTATTGTCTAGTATCTACCAAACAAAAAATAAAGCAAATTGTCTAGTTTAATTCAAAGCACACCAAATACGGGATAAGATGATTATTTGTCCAGTACAATTCAATCCTTTCAATATTGTCCAATATACCAAACATTATCTCGGGTCGAATGGCATATTTTGTCTATCTTTTTTCCCTTGTCAAGTCCTTTCTGAACTAAAGTGGGTAAATATAATAATTTTATATGTATGTTGCTCAAGTCTCTTTATAAAACCAATAAGTTTTTTATATATCAAATATGATGGTGCTGATTTTTTTACCAAGAGAAACAAATTTATTGTTTGGGCCAACACACTTGTTGTCTTGTTGTCGTTAGGGTCATGATCGAAACAACAACACCCATGATATTTGGGCTATGGCCCAAATAGCAATACCTTACCCTTGTGGTGAACTGTCCAATACACACATATACTTGGATATTGTTTTGAGTTTCGAGAAGTCAGAATAAGATATTGTGCACCACCACACACTCAACATTTTCTATACTGATGGATTATGTGCAAGTACACACTTGTATATAGGGTTGACACCATATTTCTAGCCAATAGCCGCAATGCAACACGCACCATGTTCTATGCAAATTAAAGGCCTCCTCTCTTGACCAACGGTTATTTCTAGTCAATGTGTCATTTACATTCACGAACCACTCCATCAATAACAATGTCAAATATTATAATCAATAGTGGGCACCAATGTTCTCACCTATCAATTGTCATGCTACTTTCTAAGATGAACTAATGTAACTAAAATCTATAAATACCTTAGATTACCAGGTAAAAAGAACAAGTCATAATTTTTTCAAACGTAACACTTACTTCTCTACACTTATATTTTCTCTCAGTTTTCCCATACATTATTTTGTTCATACACATACTAACTTAAACATCATAAAGTCCCTCATTATATGGGGGATTTATTTATTTAGGAACGATCAATCCCAAACACCAAGCCCACATGTCTTGGTCTAAGATCGTAACCCATGAAAAACCTAATTTTATGTAAAGATTTTTCACGACTTCATCAAAATCCAACTAAAGTTCTAAATAGCTCTAATTAATAGTATAAAATATATTTTATTGGAAATTTCTTAGAGATTATGATTATAAAGATTATTAATTACCTTGAAGGTAAAAGATCATTAATTCATTATTCTTTTGTGCTTTTTTCTAGGAATAAACATAAAGTTTTTTATTTTTTATTGTCATAACCTAAATTTGACTCTAATTTCTCTTGATTTAATTTTTAGAAAGATAAAATTAAAAATTAAAAGATTAGGGGTGGATTTTGATTAAGAGCATGAATTTTTAATTTTTTAAGGAATTAGAAACTAAAGTGTATAGTTGTTTTATTCCAAAAATCTAGAAAAATTAGAACATCATGATAGATTTTATAAGTTTCTCCTTTTCAATTTTCCTTTTCAAAATCTTGAAAAGGAAAAAGGATTATTTTTTTTATGTCATGTAGGACTTTTTATTAAAAATCTTGAGCTAACCTCACATTAAAAATCTTAATTTCCACAACTCTATCATATACCCATTGTCCCTCCATCATCCATTAATAAGGCCAGACCTAAATTGTAACAACCCATCACCATCACTACAAACCGTGAAGCTTTCAACAACTGTCAGTCCAAACACCTTTACCAGTCACAACACAGCTCTCGACAGACCCAATGAAAGCCACCACATTGCTTGTAGCCTCTCCCTCTTCCACAAAGCACTGAAACCAAACAAACCAGTTGCAAGCCAGCCCTTAAGCTACAGACTTGATCTCCTCTCAGCACAACCACAACACACCTTAAAACAAAATCACAACAGCCTTGATTTTTTCCAAAAATCACAACCTCAAACACCTTTTTTATTATCTCCAATCTACCAATAAATCATGATTGATCTTTGACAACCTCCATGAACTTGCGGGAGAAAATTTTGTTTCTTTAAAGTTGTATATGTTTCAAGATTTATCACGCGTATTTCAAGCTAAGATTTCCAATTGCTGCCAATAGGTACCACATGGATTACATGCGCCAATCGTGTCCAAGTCACATGTTTTTTGCACTTTTGTTTTTCTATCAGAAAGTCAATTTTGGATTTAAAATTATTTTTTTATATAATTTTTTTTAGCATGCTCTTATTATTCTTGGGTGGATTTGATTAAATTTGTATGTGTGGATAGTTTGTGTTTGAGTTTTGCGCTCAATGTATTTTAGCTTTGGAATTTTGATTCAAAATGTTAAAATCTTCATAATTCTTTTTTAAAGGATGGTAGATATATGTGTGTAAAAAGTTTGTGTTAATGATTTTCATCAAAAAGTCGGTCATTGATAATATGATCACTTAACGAATCTTGTGAATTGGATGTTAATAATTTGCTATTTTTATTTTAAAAAATAATTTTTTAGGTTCAATCCAAGAATATTATGATCACTCAATAAGTTTTTTTTTGTTTTTAAAAAGTAAAAAAATCATAGCGAAAAAACTTAGGCTAGGTCAACATAACCCCAAAAAACCTATTGAGTGTGAGTGGTGACCTTTAAGCCTGTTTTGAACATAAACTAAGAAACAATCTAAATGCATGATTTACCATTTGTTAGCCTTTTAGGTCAAATGCCCATGTTTTCAAAGTTAGGATTAGGCTTGTAGCCAGGTCCAAGTTCCAAATAACTTTTTTTAGGATTAATAGCTTTTACAAAACATAGATACACTAGTTTAGGCCAATTTTAGCAATAACAGAGTAGATAATTTTATAATTAGATGCAAGTATAATGTGTCTTTCCTTTAGTATAACCAGTCTCTGATCTAAAAATTTCTAAAGGCCAGTTAGGGTTCATAGTTATCATAAACTAGGTAGCAACTCGTATATTATATTCTTACATCACCTTTTAAATTCACCATGGTATTGGGTGCGGTAAAATGACAACTTTGCTGGGGATTAAACAATTATTTTGTAAGGGATGGGCTTTGTGGTTTGTTTGAATGATGTACTAATTCTGCTATTTTTTATTTAATATTGGTTTTATGTTTATGTGTGTATTTTTTTCTATTATTTTGTGTAACATGCATATGAACTCAATATGAACTTATGCCCCTACACCCACTACACTCATTTTTTGGCACACATATTACCTTAAGTTATCAATAAGGAAGTTAATAGTGCCTCGATGGGTTTCACCCTTGACTAGCACTCATGAAACCTCAACTCTTGTTGAAATTCTACAAGGTTGTCATTGGTATACAATGGGATTTCTTTAGTCTATATTTCTACGCCTTGTAGGCTTTGGGTTGGCTTTTTAAGGTTTGATTACCTAGGCAACAAAGGACCTTTTAAGACCTTACAAGGTTGTCATTGTTATACAAATTGTCTCATTTGAAATATGTACTCCTTATCAAAAAAGTTAAGAGACTTTTTATATGTCAAGAGAAGTTAGATATCCACGGTAAATATAGATTTTGAAAGAAATTTGGAAACTTGGTAGAATTGCTAAAAATACCTTATAAAAATTGAGTTGTTAAATCTATGATATAGTTTTGGGATCCATCATAGAAGTGCTTCACATTTGGAATAGTTGACATGATGTCCATTATCAAATAATATCAATAGTTACTACAAATGCCTCAACTTGCACAACAATTTTTTTAAAATCATATCAAATATATAGTGACATAGCTATTACTAGATTGATGGCATGTGCTACCTCGCAGGCCAAGCTAAAAAATTTTCAACGTAAAAAAAGGATGCTCGAGTGATGCAAATGTTCCTAAAAAAGCAAAAAAAATCCAAAACTCGTGTCATGAACTTGACTAGGTTCAATAAGCTCAACTAATTTAATAATATAAATAATAGAAATGCAATAAAAATAAATAAATAAAAATTGACAATGCTCAACTAAAAACAATGAAAGCTTGTCAATACTATGAAAAGATATCCTCTCAATATTCGTAAACGGTTTCCATGATCTTATTTGAGAATGAAATAAAAATTAAATGAGAATATGATAACCTTATACAAAGAAAAAATTGAAAAAAATGAAGCACAATTCTTATAATATCAAATATTGAAGGATGAAAGAGGAAAAAAAACATAATTTAAGAAAGATAAACAAATAACTTGAGTCAATCCGAGTTAACTTGTCATGCCCGCGACCTAGGACATGAGATTAGGATAACATGATAAAAAGAAAAGTGAAAAAAACACGAAAACCAATTCCCAACCAATTAAATGTTAAAGAATAAAATTTAAGAAAACATCAATTTTAAAAAGGATCTAAAAAAGACCAATGTCAATTTGAGCTAATCTTTAAAACTTGTAACTCTAGTTATAAGCTCGAGACTAACCTTATAGAAGGCAAGCTTTAAAAAATCATGAAACAAAATCTTCAATCAACCAAATGTTAGGGGATGAAATTGAAAAAACAGTAAAAAAATGATCCAAAATAACACAAATAAAAGTCAAAAGAATAAGAACCAAATCTCACATAAAAATAAACCGAAACCAAATGTTGATGGATAAAATTGAAAACAAAATTCAATTAAGATAAGGATAAAAAAACAAATAGAAATCAAAACAATGAGGACCAAATTTGATATAAAGATTAAATGAAACCAAATGTTTTAGGAATGAAATTGAAAAATAAAATCAATATAAAAAAAAATTGGAACAAAAAAAATAACAATCAAAAGAATAAGGTCAAATTTGATACAAAAAACAAATAACTGGACAACTTTAAATTATGGCATGACATTCCAAGTTCCAAGGTGAAGAGAAAAATTAAAAAGAGAAGAGGAAAAAAAAAGGCCACCATAGCCTAATCATTGTGTTGTAGTATACACACGTTTGACCACCAAGAAAGGTGCAGATGAACATTTCTTATACCGTCGTGGAAGCTAGCATCTTGTCATTGAATAATACCTCATACACCATCTAAATATGATGGGCGTCTCCCACATATTGACGCTTGTGTTTCACATGCCAACCTATTTGTCTTGCTTGCTTACTCCAGTCCCCATGTTTGTTTTATTTTCAATTTTGATCCTTTAACACTTACTTGATTTAAATTAGCTAAAATTTGCTTTATTTTGCAAAATCAACCATTAATTGAACACTAAAAATTCTCTTTATATTTCAAGATCTCTAGTTTTAGACAACCAAAAAAACTACCAAGCTAAATCCCAGATTAAGCTAATGTGAATGGACCAAATTGAAGAAAGAAAAGACCGAGGGATCAAAATTTTAAAAATAAATATGGATTTTCCATCAAAAAATGAAAATTAATTCTTGAAATTAGCAAAATAAAAAAAATATTTAACATTTCTTAAAGCTTCATATTTAGTTTTTTAAGCTCTAATTATTTTAAATCATTGAAATTAAATTTTATGTCACCGAACCAAGAAT
The DNA here is from genome assembly GCF_000002775.5 of Populus trichocarpa. Classification (NCBI taxonomy): domain Eukaryota; kingdom Viridiplantae; phylum Streptophyta; class Magnoliopsida; order Malpighiales; family Salicaceae; genus Populus; species Populus trichocarpa. Next base: position 12,892,066 of record NC_037298.2, on the reverse strand, counting down.
TAAATGAGTGACAGAGCGATCCGAGGAAGCGTATTAAGGATTATCTATAGTTTAAAAGATAACAACTTTGATGATCTTATCTCTTGTAGATTTATTCTTATATTATCCCTTATTAATCTCACTTATTTAGTTTTTGAATTTGTAACAACTACATCATTGTACAATCCTTATAAAAAAGAGTTTTACTAATGAAAGAAATACAAGTTCAACAATATTTTTTAGCTTGATGTAAGAATTCTAATACCTGCAAAATAGTCCTCTTTTGATGATTTGGAAACTATTGAATGCTTAAATCAGTATCTTTGTAGAAGAAGAGTGCAATAAATATGCAAAAGAATATAAAATTCCAATAATAAGGTTGTTTGTTTTTGTTTTGGTATAAAATGGATGCTCTGTAAGAAAATTGTGTTATATGTATATGTTGTGAATGGAAAGTTGTGAACTCCTTACCTGGATAGTTTATAGGGTATTTATAGCCTTAAACCTTATCATTTTGCTTGAAAGAGAGGGTTGAAAAGTCATTTCATCCTAATAACGTTAATGAATGATAAAAATCTCTTATACATATATTAATAGAGGATAAATATCTCTTACACATGTATTAATGATATGAAAATATGGTAGGTCATATGAGTCAGACAAAAACTCCAATGGACTAGGTGTTAGGTTCAGGCCACAAGGCAAGGTCTAGAAGCTGCTAGGACGCACATTGGGTCCAAAACCATGGCTTGGGCCCAAGAGATGTTAGACGTGTGACCTGAGCTAACGAAAGGTTAGACACGCTGCCTAGGTCCAAACCTATTTTCAAAAACCCTATTAAACATGGGTCATCATTAAAATAAGCTTTGACCAATAAAAAATTGTTTAAAAGATACTAAGAAATTATGGTTCATCAAATTGGATTCAAATTTCTCTATTCTTAAAAACAAAGACATAAAGTCATTATTTGTCTTATTCTTCTTTTATAAAAAAAATAAAATATTAAACTTCGAGTAAAAAAAATATTATTTTGCTTTTAAAAAATACTTTATCACCAGATTGGATGGTAATTTTTTTAGAAACCAAGTTCACTTTTATAGTTTATTTCTTAAGAAAAATCATATTTACTTATGCAATCAATATTACCCTATTAAAAAAATTACCAATTAATTAATTGATTTTTCTTTTCTTAAAAATATTTTATAATATTGTTTTTTAATGTCTTTTTTCTTTCGCTTGTAATGTAGTTTACAATTGTAATTTAATTTTTTTATATTATTATTATTATAAATATTGATTAAATTCAAATTAAATTATGAAATAAAAATTTGATAATATAATTTTTATATTTGTAAATCTTATTTTAAAAATAAAAAATTAATGATTATTAGCATAATGAGATGCTCTCAACATTTTGTAATAATTATAGAAATTAAAATATTTATTTAAAAAATCCTAAAAACACTTCAGAAAAATTCCAAAATCCAAAATTGTGAGTGTTTGACAATTTTCTAGAAGGAAAATAAAGACAATAAAAAATTTTCAAAGGTGGAGTAATGATTTTGTAGAAAAATAGATATAAACTTAACTGAAAGAAAAACTTAAAACGACAATTACGAGTTTAATTAAAATATCATAGAACTTATTCATCTTTTATATTTAAAAAATAAATTTATCTTCTTAGATTATTGTGAGTGTTTGACAAGTGGCATTCACCATTGCAAAAACTATAATGATTGGAATTAAAAGAAAAAAAAAGGTATATATCAAAAATCTTATTTTATTACTCGTTCATGTCTTTTTTTATTTTGATAAAAATAAAGTTTATTATGATAAGTCTTGTTTTTTAAGTAAAAACTTATTCTAATCGTAAAAGCAAGTTTCAATTAAAAAAAATAGAAAAACATGAATCTATTATTTTTACGCACTTGTATGAAAAAATTAACATAATATTTGAGATAATTATATAAAATATATAATAGAAATTAGATATTTTATTCTCATTAAATATTAATGAGAAAAATATTTTAAAAATATTGCTTCTAAGGCTAATACATAATTTTTCATAAAATAATCGATAATATCATCATTAAAAAGTCATAATTTTCTTAAAAACACTAACATTATTGGGTTTTACTTAAATATTGTTCTAACAAATTAATTTAAAAAGATTATTTTTCAAAAAGTAAGAGAGAGAGAGAGAGAGAAAGATAGAGAGAGAGATATCTAGAAAAAGACCAATTGTGCGAGCTTGACATTTTGACCTTAAGGTGTATGGCCTTAGAATGTTGGGATTTTCATCATAATGGGGCCTAAATCTTCATCCATCTAATCATGATTTCCAAAGTCACAAAAGTTACCCTCTTGACCGATTGACCTCTTTGCTGAAATCCATTACCCCTTTGGTTTCTAGGCTACCAAAATCTATCTCTATATCCTATAGATACACTATCCAAATTGTCATCTCTCATATTTGTATTATCATCAACAAACTCATCAAAAGTTGCATTCACATGCCTTTCAGGCCTCTTAGCATTGGAACCCTCTAAACAACCTTGTCTTTTAATCAACTAATTGTGTTATCATGCCATCTATATGATTTTGTACTCCCCAACCACCAAAGTCAGCCTCTCTATACATTGAATATTGACTTGATCCCTAAAAGCCTAATTGTCCCCTGTCATTGGTGGTGATGTATGACTTTTTTTGTAGACATTGTTGGATCTATAAAATACATAAATGGCAAGAAAAAATATATCCTCACACCATTCATGTTTCACACAATTATGGTTTTTCACTCTAATATGCTTCTCTTTGTCTTTTTCCACTCGTCTCATTTTTTTTCAGTTCTTTTGGAACTAAAATTAAATAAAATCAAAAGGAGAAAAACTTAGTAGCGCGCACACACACGTGTGTGTGTGTGTGTGTGTGTTGACTCAATGAATAAGAAATATATAAAAATAAGCAAATGCAAAAGTATAATTACATGAGTAGCAAATGAATTCGTACAAAATATGGATGATTTTGAAGACACAAATTAAATCAATTTTGAATTTAATGATATTAAACACCCAACAAAAAAAAAGTAAAACTAGAAACGACTCCATCGTCACTACCGATTTCTGCATCGACAACGACACAATTTTCGCTGCTGATTTCTGGATCGGTAGCGACATGATTTTCACTGCAGATTTCAGGATTGGCAGCTACATAATTTTTTTTTTGTTGATTTGTGAGTCGACAACGACACAGTTTTCGTTGCCGATTTCTGAGTCAACGGTGGCTGGGTGCGCTGATGAATTCGTGCGTTTTGTAAAACCCGATAGATCTTATCTTTGGCCGAACCATAATAGGAAGAATTAAGGGGTGAAAAACCGGCCAACTTTGGAGAAAAAATGTAAATCCCAACGGAAACTTGAACAAAAAGTCGACCAACACTAAACAAAAATTAAGGGGACCAAACCAATTTACTTTTGAAAGGCCTTGGAAAGAGGGAAAAACCGGTTCTAAGATAACTTAATAAAGGACAAGGATAAGGTAGAACAACCCCCTAACACCCCAACACACTTATAAGGGCTATAAATACAAGGAGAGAAAAAAGGTGATCTTTTCTCTTCCCAAAGACCAGCTACAACATCTGCATATGTCTAGTTGCATGCTCCTGCTCCTCTACCCCTTCTCCATAGAAAATCAGACCCAATCCAGCTGCATGCCCCCTTCATTAAATGTGTGAGCTAAAGGAGACCTAGAGAGTGAGGTTAGTGACTGAAATCATGGAAGGAGGAAGGGTGTAGTAGGCCGGCTAAGCTGCAAAAGAAAAGAAGAAAAGAAAACCAGACAGAAAAGGAAAGAGATACCTCTGAAACTACATTTGGAACTTGTAAAAAAAACATGAGGTAAGACCCATTTCATCTCTTAACTGAAGGATACCTCATGGTTTGGACAGGGAGAAAAGGTGAGAAAGAAGAACCTATGGCTGGATAACAGGTGAGAGAAGGAAGAAGCTGGATAGAAGGAGATGAACAGACTATCAAATCCCTTCCTAAAGCTGTTGAAAACCGTGAGGTATGAACCATAACCCTTCTACACTATTCTTGTGACTTTAGGACTGAAAAGGAAGAAGAAAACCCTAAGCAAATGGCCTAGGATTCTTACACCAGCTGTTGAGGAAATCTATAGTAGAAAGAGGGACAAAAACGGGGCTGAATAGTGGGACCTAATTCCAGAACACTTAACAAAGGAAAGGAATAATTTTGAATGTATAAACTTGGAGAGATGGCTGGCCATAGTGAGGGCTGAACAGAACATGGATTAAAGGGATAAAATGCAAAGATGATGACTTTGTTAGACTTGTTAAATTATATGAAACCAAAACAGAACCTATGCTTGTGTTTATGACAGAATTTCTGCATATGTGAATGATAAAATTATGAGAAAATGTGTTAGAAAGTGTTATGAACAGAATTGTACTATCATTTGAACCTTAGAAGCATATGGAAACTAGAATTGAATTCACTTCATGTTGATGCCTTGAGTTTGTGTGTGTAATGGATGAACTTGTTTAATTAGGAAGCAAATGGTTATACGTATGAGTATGATATGTTGTTGGATATACTATTGTGTTAAACTTGATGAAATGCATGCGAAAGATTGGATGAAAGATGCATATATGCTTTGACTAAGAATAGGAACATTGACGAAATCTCACATGATGAGCCTCCATAAGTTGGTGTGAAATAGCATGAGTGTGGGACTTGTTTATATGTCGTTGAATTGCTACAAATTGTATTGATGAATTTTGGATAATACCATTGAGGACTTAAAGTGATATTGGAAGGAATGAATTGGGGAAAACCTTGCTAAATGAACATGTGTTGTTTGGTGATGAGTGATTAATGGAGTGTGATTCGATGAGGTTTTATACCCACCTAGGGTGAGAAACATTAGTAGAGGGAAGCATAGCGTAAGCCTTACGTTTGGTCGAAGGGAATAAGTGAAACCAGAAACGACTTCATCATCATGATTTCTGAATCGGTAGTGACAGGGGTTGCATTAATGATTTCTGAGTCGGTAACGCCTCAGTTTTGTCAACAATTTATGCGTCAGCTGTAAACCATATGCACTGAAGATTTCAACGTCAGCTTGGAAATTGTGTTGCGTTGAGGATTTTTGAGTCGGTAGTGACTTAATTTTCATCAACAATTTCTGAATTAGCAATAACCCATGTGGGCTGGTGATTTCCACCCCGTATGTTTTTCCTAGCGAATCAGTTTCCCTACTGAATTGTGGTGTCAGCAGCGAATCAATTTTCGCTGCCAAATTATGGAGTCAACAGCGAATCAATTCTCGTTGCTGAATTATGGTGTCAGGAATGAATCAGTTCTCGCTGCTGAATTGTGGTGGTAGCAGCGAATTAATTTTCACTGCCGAATTTGTGGAGTCAACAACGAATCAGTTTTTGCTACTAAAATGTGGTGTCAGTAGCGAACCAGTTTTCGCTACCGAATTTTGTGTTAGCAGCGAACTGGTTTTCGCTACCGAATTCGGTGTCACCAGCGAACCAGTTTCGCCGACGATTCTATATTCCAGCAAATCAGTTCCCTGACAAACTTGCATCACCAATGAACCAGATTCGCTGCAAAGTTCTACAGCAGATTACATATCAGAACTGGTTCAATGATTAAAATGATTGCATTGTATGATTGTAATATATAAACGCTAAAATCTAAACACGTGTGTTCATGAAATTTGTATGGTGATGAGTTGTTTGATTACCGAAATGCAAATGAACTGATTTGTAACCATTGATGTGTTAGGTGGTGCGACCGGGACTCGATCCGTGATCGGACAAGGACATCCCATGAAAGGAACAAGTAGTGATTTCCACCCCCCTTCTAGCGTAACGTTAGCTTCTGAAGTGAATTTATTACAAAGGATCTATTGTTGTGCTACATGGAATGCTAAACTGTCATGAATGGTTGTATGAGTATTACGAAGAATTTACTATTATATTATACTGAATGTAAATTGTCACGAATGATTGTATGAGTATTACGAAGGATCTACTGTTGCATTATATTGAATGTTAATTGTTACGAATGGTTGTATGAGTATTACGAAGGATTTATCATTGTATTATGTTGAAGGTTATTTGTCACGGATGTTTATATGAGAATTGTGAAGGATCTATTATTGTGCATATATAGTGCTAAATTGTTACAAAATTTTGTATGAGTATTACAAGGGATCTATTATTGAATTATATTGAACATTAATTGTGGTTGGATGAGTAATACAAAGGGTTTACTGTTATGTTATAACAAATGCTAAACTATTACGAAATGTTTGTTCGAGTATTACAAAGGATCTATTGTTATGTATACTGAACATTAAACTATTACGGAATATCTGTACGAGTTTTACAAAATGTCTACTATTATGTTATAGTGAATGTTAAATTGTTATGAATCATTTAAAGGAGCATTACAAAGGATATATTATCATGTTATAGTGATTTCATAAACCGCTTATGGAACGTTTGATTGGTTAATGATTAGCTTCAGTTAATGGCATCCTAGAAAGATGATCGCGTTGCGTTTTATGATTAGCTATGGCTAACGACATCCGAGACTGATGACCGGGTTGTGATTGATGATTAGCTTCGGCTAATGGCATCCTAAGTGGATGGCCGGGATGAACAAATTATAAGTTTCGGCTAATGGCATCCTAAAAGAATGATCGAGATGAAGAAATGATAAGCTTTGGCTAATGGCATCCTAAGAGGATGACCGGAATGAAGAAATGAGCATCCTAAGGGGATGACTGGGATCAACAGATGATTAGCTCCGGCTAATAGCATCCTAAGTGGATGACCGGGATGAAGAAATGATTAGCTCTGGTTAATGGCATCCCAAGGGAATGATCAGGATGAATAAATAATTAGTTTCGGCTAATGGCATCCTAAGTGGATGACCGAGATGAATAAATGATTAGCTCTGTCTAATGGATGACCGGGTTGAATAAATAATTAGCTTCGGCTAATGGCATCCTAAGTGGATGACCGAGATGAATAAATGATTGACTTCGACTAATGGCATCTTAAGAGGATAGCTGGATTTGGGAGTTAATGAGTTAGTTTTAAGAATTGATGCATTCATGTGTACTATGTTTTGTATATACCAAGTATATGAAAGAACTACGATTCTTATGCTTTAAACAGGGAATAATGTTAGTTCGGTTAATGATATTCGAGACGGATAACCGGGTTTGAGTATTGTAATTAGCCTCGGTAATTGATGAATTATTAAGGGTTGTATTTATGTAAGTAAGGAGAAATGAAAGAATTATACTCTTTTGGTCCATGAATGAAATGTATCGTTAATATTGCTTTATTATATTTTTAAATTGCTTACAATGCTTGAAATTATCTTGTGTTGTAACAGGGACATCATACTAACATAATTCGTAAGGAAATCCGTTTTGCGGCTCACACATTTTGAAAAGAACTATATATTCGCGTGTTATGGGTGATATGAGTTATATATGAACAAACATATTAATCGTTCAATTAGTCGTCTGACCCTTTTTGTAAAGACTTGTAATGAAAAATTAAATGGAACACGAATGTGTATGTGATAACATGTAGATATGATGTGTATGAATATACATGTGTGGTATTCTTCTTATGAGGATGTTATGTTGTGAAATTACATGAGGTCGGGATAACGAAAGTACTAATTATGTAACTTGTCGTTCGGCCCTCTTGTATGCACTCGTGATAATAACGAGACTAGAACAAGAATGTGAATTTATGAGTATGTCAATATGATGTAATGTAAACCTATGAGTATGAAAATATAATATTATGGGCATGTGTATTGAGAATCCGTTTTATGGAAATATTGATTTATGTTATCCTACGTGGATTGTGCCTTATTAATGAATGGAATGCAATTATAAATCTACAGAATGATATGGTGAAAAACATCTAGAACCTGACGACTTATATAAAAAAAAAATTTCTATCAATTTTGGCTTTGAAAAAACCAGGTCGTTACAATAATAATGAGTTATTATAACCCAAATACCCCAAATATAAGATTATTATACTGATTAGGTCAAGTTCAATAGTAGCAAACATGAAATTATATATTGACGTAAAACTTACCTATTATATAATTACGCAATCAAAATTGAAATCAAAACGAAAGGATGTCCAAACAACCTCAAACTTAATATATGATGTTATGGTACCCAAAACCCCAAGATTATTAGTTTATAGGTGTTTTCAACGAGTTTTGATTCATTCTCCTTTGTAATTGTTATTCACAACTAGAATGGAAATTTACACCTTTCAACGTCTTTCTTCTTTTTTGTATTATATCAATGTCGTAACAAAAACATGAGTAGGAGATTGGGAAAACACAAAAAAAATTTACATATAGAATTTGAAAAGAAGAATTTTAGAATGATTTAACTTGATTTTTAAAGCCAAGCTTTGACATCAATTAATGTGAACCTTGTGGATATAATGATCTAGGAACCCCCAAGCAAGATTAACACAATTTTAGCAAGCCAAAAATTAGATTTGATAATAGAGTGTGACACAACAATTGCCTTAAATTGAGGCACCAACATTATTATAATTTAAACCCCCACTCAATGATTAAATAATCACGAACAAAAAATATTAAAAAGACGTCAAGAAGTAGTTATTCTTTGATATGTCAATATTCATTTCTTTTAAGAGCTAAAAAATATGAGTAGAAGACACAAACTAACAAAGGGTTGCGTCAAAAATATCAATAATCATTAAACTAAAAATAGTTCTTACACAGAAGTATTTATACTCCCCATATAACCTTAATGAACCCAAAGATGTGAGTTAATTTGGACCCGCTTATAATTAAACCTAAAATAACTTAAATAAACCTAAAACCTAGTATAAATAATAAGTTTGATACAAAACCCAAAGTTATAACATATAATGTTATGAAATAGCCTAAGATAAACTTAATTCCCTAGCCTATTTAGTATTATGACCGAAATAAATATCCTAGGTATGCTAGGATCCAATTATCGATTTTAGAATCTCAATTAAGGTAGGAAACATGCTTCTAGTTTGGTCACTCCTCTAGTTCCCCTTCTTCATTATGATAATTAATTATAGAATTAAATAATCCTTTCTAAGAGAGGTAAATTATTGTTACCCCATAAATTTTCTTTGTAGCACTAGGAAACTTTCCAATTTACTGTAAGGATAGGAAGTGTAGCTGCCCCTTGAGATTCTTGTTGCACATGGAGAAATTGCTCAAACAAGGTTGCTTTTATTGTTGTCAACCCTAAACCCATGATGTGGATGAATTGGGCCTTTCTTGCTCTTAAATTAAATTAATTATGAGTTGCCATATATATATGTTATAGCCTAAAGTCTATATTGGCCTAAATATGTTAAATAAGCTCATTTTGTACCTCCTTTAATTTCTTAGACCTTGACATTGTAGTTGGCTCAATTGACACCTTTAGCGGATCCTTTGTGGTGGTGGGTTAATCTGAATCAAGGATGAAATTGAAAACTAAAATAAACCAAGAAAATGATAAAAGAAAAACAAAAAAATAGCAATCAAAAGAATAAGGAATGAATCTGGCATACAAAATTATAATAATAATATATATCTATCTATATATATATATAAAATAAGGGTCAAAATTGAAAAATAAAATAAATAAAAAATAGCAATCAAAAGAATGGAGACCAAATATGATAAATGAAAAAAAAATTAAAGAATGATGAAATTGAAAAAAGTTCCAATTTTAAAAATTGTTTCAAGTAAAACAAATAGTAATAAAAAAACAAGAACCAAATCCGAAGAAAAACAAAATTTAAGAGCTACTTCGAGAAATTGAAAGGGTTGGTAAGGAGGAATTGAGGAGAGAAAAAAAAAACAAGCTATTGATGCTAAACCGAAGGTATGTTCCTTACACATGCCGCCAAGGCATGTAGGGGCCACTGATGAGATTCCAACGCCTCCCCGGAAGCTAGTGTTTTGCAATCGGAAGACACCACACGCACTGCCTAAAATGGGTGAGCACTACCCACGTGTTGACGTGTACAACACACGCGTCGACAACTTTTTTTTAGTAATATTTATATTTATTAAAATATCAAATTGCCCCTCAATACACTTGATTACAACAACAAAAAAACCATGATGAAAATATGAAAAACCCCCGAAAGACAGTTTAGTAAAATTAACTTTTAAGAGTACTTCATTTTACTATTTTAAAAACAAAAATAAAAAGACTAAAAGGTCTATGTTCACCAATTTATTTAATTTTTTAAAAAGATAATTAAATCTTTTTATTATGCTAAAAAATATAAGGAGATTGATTTACCCCAAACAATTTAATAATGTTAATTGAACCTCATAAAAAAATTTATTTTGCTCCCCAATTTCCATTCTTTATTGCTAATACGAAGATCAAAACATTATTACACTATAGAAATTCACGGTAGAATGAATCTTGTTCTATATTAAAACATTCATTTCTTTTAGTGTTTTTGTAATTTAATAAAACATAAATTTTATTAAAAGAAAAACGGAAAGTAAATTTTAAATTTAGTTGTTTTTGGATCATTGTTCATGTGATGGTCAAGGAAAAAAAACAGAAGAAGAGGAAAATGTTAGATTAATCCCCCAGCTATTTATCATTTCATGATTGAGTACCCCGCAACCAATTTTACTATCTGGGTTCTCTCTTCACACAATTGCATCCTTATATTAAAATGTTTTCAAATATATCCTTAATTTTCCTAAGTTTTGATCTAAATTATCAAATTTTTAGGGATCCAATTGATAAAACAAATACTTTTTAGAGATTATATATAGTTTAGGAGATTTTATATAGTAAGATATTTAAATATGAAGTGTATTGTGATGGTTAAAAATATTTTTTATACGAAAATATATTAAAATAAATTTTTTATTTTTTTATATTAATATATTAAAATAATTAAAAAATAAAAATATTAATTTAATATATTTTTTTTACTTTTAAAATATACTGTACGTAGATGAAAACAAAATATAAATACAAAGGACCACGTACAAAACGAAAAGAAAAAAGAAAAAGAAATAATTTTCCCAAAATTCGAACAGGGACACAAGCCAGAGAAAAAAGGGAGAGAAGGCCGAAAATTCCAATCACGATTTGGTCCTCTTTCTACCACCATCTCCCATCTTCCTCCCGTCCTTCCCATTTCTCTCTCCCGTCCTCATTTATTTCACATTTTAGATTTTATATATACAAAGTAATTGACCAGTGACCTTTTCTCTCCACCTCCGTGCCTACATGATTTTCCTTGTCATTTAGCCGCTCTCCGTCTCCCCTCCGTCGGCTCGCTCTCAGATCTATAAAAAAAAATTCAAAATCTCCGCAGATCCACCAGCACGAAAAAAACTAATCCAAATTAATGGATGATTTTCCAGGTCTGTTAGCTCGCGACTTCGGGTACAAACCCCAAGGCAAATCGGCACCCATGGCTCCACCTCGGAACACAAACAGTGATAATACTAATTTTAACCTTGGATCCGGTGGCTCCGTTCACATCCGATCCTCCATCTCCAACAAATCCGCTCCTATTTTCGACGATCACGTCGGCACCGACGGTCTCTTGTTCAACAACGCCTTCGATGGTCCGCTGAAGTATTCAGAATCGCGTGGCGGAGCTTCCACTACTACATCGTCATTTGATTATGATTCCATTTTCAAGGATCAGAATTCCAAATCGGCGTCGCTGCCGGTTTTTGATAAGCCTGTTTATGATGATGATATTTTTGATGGATTGCCTGGGTTGAAGAATTCGTCTACTGATGGTGGTTCTGCATCGGCTGCTCCCAAGTTTGATAATGTGTTTGCTTCCGTCAGTTCACCACCGAACCAGCATCGAAGGCCGCCTGCGAGAGAGAGTTCGCCGTTCGATGATCTGTTGGGGAACTTAGGCAAAAAGGAGACGGAATCGAAGACAGAAAGTCGTAAAGTGGAAATGGATTCGACGGCTTTTGATGATTTACTTCCTGGTTTTGGTGGCAGTAGCTCCCCTAGTGTTAACCGGTACTAATTTTATTATTACTGTTGTTATCGCTGCGGTTTTTGTATTTTGACAAGAGTTATTTTGCTAAATTAGCTTATATTATGTAGATTGGCATTGCTGTTTGAATTTGCATATTAGGCGATTTACATAGTTATTGGGTGACAGAGAACTGTGGTTTTGCATTTCTTGAGTTGGATGATTTAACAATACTGTTGGGATTTCGATGTGATGTTATGCCATGCCTTGATTCATTTTACAATCATGATGTGGTAGGGCTGCTTCAAGACACTCAAGACTTTTAAATGAAACTCTGTGTGGACTATATCAAGTTTTTCGTTTAGCAATTACATAAAGAATCGGTTCAAATTTTTATTTGGCATGGTTGTCTTAGAAATAAGTAGTATTCGACTTTCATTCTATGCTTGTAAGGTTGAGCTGATTGTGGAGAAGTTATTATAATGTGCTAATGTTCTAAGAAGCTGAGTTGCCCACCGAAGTCATTGCAGTCTCATTGCTTTTTATATGCTTGCATTCACCAAGTTTCATCGTGGAAGCAAAAATTGGCTCAAATCAGCTTCAAAGCTATGGGAATTTGGTGGAAAAGCATTTTGGTTGGGACAAAGGGAAAAAACAAGAAGAAAAATTGAGAATTGGCTAGTTTTACAATAGCATCCATTAGCATTTCATTAGACTATAACTAGTTGTAGAGTGAATATGTGATGGCATAACTAATACATGATGCATTTGCCAGTATGTTGAGTTTGGAGGCAAAATTAGGTTTTGGGGATGGTTTCATTCCTCCCCCTTTACCATCTTGGTGGTAACTGAATACAAAGGCATGCTGTGGTACTGGGCCCAAATTATCTTTTCACTTGCACTGTGGCTGGAAGTATCACTAGTACTTGTTGTTTTAATTCAATAGATAACACCCCCCCCCGCGCGCGCGCCTATGATATGGAACCATGAGATGTTGCCTTCTGGCTTTAAGTTCCTCTTTTAGGAGGTTTTTGTAAGCAGGCTTGCCATCCATTTATGTTCTGTGATTTAAACTAGTCAGATTACTTATATGCAAATAAACAAGATATTGGTTAGATGTCTGTATTATGTTTCCAAATGTGCCCTTTTTTTTGGAGAGTAATCATGTTTGCAAAATGAAAAGAAACAATGTGTTTTTTATGCAGCATTAGACCCCGTGTCTTCACTTTTGTTTCATCCTACTGTTGTCATCATTCCTTTTCCTTTTGTTTCTGAACCTATGGAGTCTAGCCATAGCTTAGACCACTTCAGGGAAAAGAACTACTGATGTTGGTTGTGAATCATGTTTAGTTAGAAAATTTTTATCCATATTTTATGTTTGATTAATTTGAGACATATCTGTTTCTGTTTATTTGTTTGTGTTATAAATATTAGTTGATTAATATTTTAGCACCATACTATTTTTTTTCACAGGTCAACTTCCGAGTCTGGTCAGTTCCAAAAGCCATCTTCAAATTCAGCCAGGCCAGTTCCTGGTGTGATGGAAGATCTCTTTGTAGTCCTAGAGTCAACTTCAACCCCTCCAACTTCATCATCGGGGCTGTTCACAGACCCATTGGAAGAAATTAGTAAAATCAGTAACACTGGAAGCACTAAGATTAATAGTTCATCTGTAAATATGGCAGTATTTGATGACCTAGATCACCTTAATGATCTTGGGAAATCTGTGCCTCCTGAGATCAACAAGGGAGGGGAGAATAGGAGCCCTTTAAGAACAAGATCAAGCTCAGGTGGTGCATATTCCTCTGTGAGTAAAGAATCAGTTAACAAATATCCCTTGGAGAATGCTGTGGGCCACTCGCAGAAGAAGACACCAGATGATTATCAGGAATCTCATGAAGCCATATTTGATATGCCTGCTGCTTCAACAGATTTTCGTAGATCTTTTGGTCAAAATGTCTCTCCTCCTTCATATGTGGATATCAATGCTAATGAGATAAATTCCTCTCCCAGATCTGAAGAGGTCTCTGAATCATCTGATGATGTATGGCTTACTGTGTCTGAAATCCCTCTTTTTACTCAACTCACAAGTGCACCACCGCCTTCAAGACCCCCACCTCCGAGACCACCACGAATATCAAAGTCAGAGTTTGGCTCTGTTTCTTCTACAAACTCTAGAAAGAAGTTCAATGAGTATCCTTCTTTCCAAAATTCCACTTCGTACTCTCAAAATACTAGACCAGACCATGCTTCAAGGAATTCAGTGACTTCTCAAATTGATGAACTTGAGGATTTTGTAACGGTAAGGAATCAAAATAATGTTAATGAATTTGCAGACGTTCTACCTGGTGATGATGCAGATAAAACTTCCTCTTCTGCTGCTTCTGCTGCTATGAAGGAGGCCGTGGATAAAGCAGAGGCTAAATTCCGCCAAATGAGGGAGAGGGAATATCTAAAGGCTGCTAGAAACAAAGAAGCTGGTCAGCTGGATAAAGATATGCAAGATGCTCAGCAGAGAGAATTAAAGGAAAGACATGAGAGATTTGATCGTGAGAGACAACAGAGGGAAAAGGAGGAGGAAGAGAGAGAGCAGAGAAGATTTGAGAAAGAGAGGGAGAGGGCTCGTGAAATTGAGAGGGAAAGGGAGGAAAAAGAAAGAGAGCAAAGGAGGCTTGAAAGAGAGAGGGAGCGAGCAAGGGAGATTGAGAGAGAAAGGGAAAAGGGCAGACAAGCAGTGGAAAGGGCTACTAGAGAGGCACGTGAAAGAGCAGCTACTGATGCTCGCCTGAAAGCTGAAAGGTCTGCTGTGGAAAAAGTATCTGCTGGGGCTCGAGAAAGAGCTGAAAGGTCTGCTGTGGAAAAAGTATCTGCTGGGGCTCGAGAAAGAGCAGAAAGGGCTGCTGTGCAGAGAGCACATGCTGAAGCACGTGAAAGGGCAGCAGCAGAGGCAAAAGAAAGGGCAGAAAAGGCTGCTGCAGAAGCCCGGGAAAGGGCAAATGCTGAAGTTAGGGAGAGGGAAGCCCGGGAAAGAGCTGCTGTTGCAAGGGCTGAAGCTGATGCTCGACTTAGAGCAGAACGAGCTGCTGTAGAAAGAGCTGCTGCAGAGGCTCGAGAGAGGGCTGCCGCTGCCGCCAGGGCAAATCAACAAAAGAGTGAAAATGATCTCGAATCATTCTTCAGTGCTCGAGCAACCAGTGCACAAAGACCTAGGACAAACACTTTGGTTAGGACCAAAAGCTTTCATTCATTCACTGACTTGTTGTGGTATCAGTGGGTTAATTTTCTGAACCTATATTACAGGATCCTTTCTCTGACAGCCAGAACAAGGGAGGGCCTGAACCAGTTAGAAGGACATCTGTTGGGGCTACGTCTAGCGTGAGAAAAACATCTTCAACAACAAATGTTGTTGATGATTTAACTTCGATTTTTGGAGGTAGTTATGCTGTCCATGAGAATGTTTATTCATGATACCATGATTCTCTTTAGTTGTGAATTGGCTGAACTACTTCTGCTTTGTAAAGGAGGTACTGGATCATCTGGAGAGTTCCAAGATGTTGAAGGGGAAACTGAAGAAAGGCGAAAAGCCCGATTGGAACGCCACCAGAGGACTCAGGAGCGGGCTGTATGTTTTGCATGACATGATTTTATTGACAGTTTTGAGAGTTACATCAGATACTTGTTTATTACTGCACATTAGTTCCACAGATTTTAATCACTGAGCCTATATGTTCAGGCAAAAGCACTGGCCGAGAAGAATCAACGTGACCTTCAAGCTCAGAGAGATCAAGCAGAGAGACATGTAAGTGGTCCAGCCTTCAGTAATCCTTTTTTAGCATTGTCTCTATTCCTACTGTCTTAAATCTTTGCTGAAAACTGGGGATGGGGGAGCCAGGGTGGCAGGGGTTGGATTTGGAGTTTAATGACTTTTCCTTCTAGAGTCAATACTGTTTTTGCTCATGCTATATGCAGCAGCATGAAGGCTTTTATTTGGCCTGAGTGGGATTTTCATAGACAGAACCATGTCAAACTTTGGTCGTGTTTTGGTTTAACTACTATGGGCTGGCTGTAAGTAGGCTCTAACTATCTATAAGTTATCTTTTGAAAGCAAAATTACAACAAAAGTCAGTCATGATATATCCAAAATGGTTAGTGGTTAGTAGCTAAACATATCTTGTTGAATGTACATTGACCCATATAATTGAGTCAAAAGAGGGTAGTTGTTATAGTGAACTACTTAAGATTGTGATTATGCTGGACTTGGGTGTCATACAGAGGCTCAGGCCTTGGACAACATTGGTAGCCAGAAGTGATTATGAGAATGATGTTTTACTCCCAACTGTAAGTCCATTGATGGTTCTCAAATCCGGAAGTGAACCAAGCTGAATCCAGTTCCACTGTATCAGTTGGTTCTTCATTTATGTCAATGGTAAATACAAGTTTCAGCCCACCAAACAAGTTTATCTGTCTTATTGGAATTTGATTGTAACAGGTTTCATTTCTTAGAGAGTTAACAAACAGTATGTTGTTGATTGAAGCCTAGCTTCTTTTTTTCTTCCATTCCTTCCAGTATTCAAGAGTGTGAAAAATGTTTCAAGTTGCATCTTGTTCTTCTTTTCTCATGGCTTTTTATTTTTCCCAATTGTTAGATGTCTGATACTGTTTTACATTGATTTCAGAGGATTGCTGAAACATTGGATGTTGAGATCAAGCGTTGGGCTGCAGGAAAAGAGGGGAATCTCCGTGCTCTGCTATCAACACTACAATATGTGCGTTTTTTTTTTTTTTGGATCATATATGATCACATTCAGCATAATACTTATGTGGAGAATAATTTATGGATTACCTTTACTAAGTGGGTTTTTCCATATCCTTTATTGATATCTTTTATCCCCAAAAAAAAACATGCCCTTTATCTCGTGCATCAATATTAAACAGATTTTTTTTTTGGCTACTGCGATTTACGCATAGTAGTATTATTCAACATCTAGCTGTCCATGTGCTCATGTCCATTGTCTTTTTTCTTAGAACTGATTTGAACCTTTAGGCTCTTGAAGTAATAAATAAGAGTCCTTGTGGATTTGTTATCTGTGGAGCACCTCATTTCTGGTGAGTTTGCCAGTGTTTCCTAAAATTATTTTCCATCTTATTGAAACTGAAACCTTGAAAGAGCTTATGAACACGAAATCTTCTCATCTAAAGAACCTGAGCACGAGGATACCTTTTTCTTTGCTTCCTTTCCTTTCCTTTCCTATATCTGTCAATTACGATTACAGATCTGGCTGCTCCCCTAGTTCACTTCATTCTTTACGTGTTACACATGCTACTTTCAGGTGCTGAGTTTTATCCTAGATGCACCTTTGATTTTAACTAGCTCTGAAGAGACTACTCCCTGCAGTTTTGTTAAAACAATGACTTTATAGGTTTGTCAAAATAAGAAAACTGATTTGTATATGTTGTTTCTTTTTTGTTAATCTGTGAATTAAAAAAAGAAGAAGAAGAAGAAGAAGAAGGTAAGACCGTCATGTAGCCTTGAAGATCCTAGGATGAGCTCTTCCGTAAAACTTGTTATTAGTTCCGAACATCAGAATATTTAACATGTGATCGTCACTTCTATGATCTTTAGCTGTTGGTTAATTATAGCACTTTCTTTATTGTTAGTCATTGTAAAGTTGAATATTGTTTTCATCTCTCTGTTTCTAAAATATTTTGTGCAATGATCAGGTGCTATGGCCTGAATGTGGATGGCAGCCTGTTTCCTTGACCGATTTGATCACTGGTGCTGCGGTTAAAAAAGTTTATAGAAAAGCAACCTTATGCATTCATCCTGATAAAGTGCAACAAAAAGGCGCCAATCTTCAACAAAAATACGTTGCTGAGAAAGTGTTTGACTTACTTAAGGTATTTCTTCAATCTCTATGTGGCAAAGGAAAAGCATTGCGAGTCTCTATCCGTGATGTGTGAAAATACTTGTAGTGGCCCCTCAATCTCATTGCCTTGCTCTCATCATGAGTTTCTTTTGTTAAAATAGGAAGCATGGAACAAGTTAAATTCAGAAGAGCTTTTCTGAAACCCTGTGATTAATATTCTGCTCCGAGTACTCGATCTGGCCACTGCATGGTTCATTGGCAGTGGAAATGCTCAACTCTTATGGCAGATGTGTTTTTACTCTTACATCCGCCGCGGTTGTCGATTTGATTGATACTGCAGAACATAAGCTGATGGGAGAGGGGCTTAGGAGGTTTCTTTTTAATGGTTGAGATGCCGCGGGGGGGGGGGGGGGGGGGGGGGCCGCGCGCCAGCCCTCCCTTGATTCATTCAGGCTGCTGTAAATCATGTTCAAACAAACACACGGCACCTGAAAGTTGGGATGCTTCTTCATGTAGGGTTGTAGGTGCCAAAGCCTATTTTGCGTGGGATGGAAGTGGTCTTTTTGTGTTAATTCTTTTTATAATCATATTTTTTTGGTGGGTTACCCGTTTAGTGGGCAAGAGCGTGATATATTGAGTGATACCATATATGTTAAACGACGCTATATTGGCTTTGTATGATTATTGTTGATCCAATAACTCAGCCCTGCGTTTCACACATACATTTATGCATGCATTTTTTCCCCCCGTCGCTGCCTTGCCAGCAGAACGCACTCCTCTTTCTTTTCTTTTCTTTTCTTTTTTCTTGTACTGTAAGATTTAAAACTTCATGGGAGGGAGCACGTGCCGTTATTTCACGCCCTCGGTCATATCATTGGAGCTTCTTTCAGTAGCTTTCCAGGTAATACACAAGCCACAGCTCTGAGAAAGCCAAATGCAATAGCTCCAAAGCAAAATCAACACCGCTATTGTTCCATGATGTTTTGTAAAACAAGCAAGCACTTGAACAACACTGCACTGTATGCATCAACTAGACATCTTCCTGTGATTATTACAAAAAAGAAGTAAAAGAAACTATATAACCACCTCAAAGGTGCTGCAATCCTGACAAACAATAAACAATGCAGTTAGACCAAATCTAGTTTCAATGCAAAACTTTGGTTTCAATCTACAGCCACGGTCAAGGTGTTCGTCGTGGGCTCCTCCCAGTCGGATCTGCAACACGTCCAGATTAATCTGAAATGACGAACCAGTAATATCAGTTGTTTTACTAAGAATCCCCCCAGCTAATATGATGTCAGTTTTCATGGAAATATGAGGGAAAGTAAGAAGTCGCAAGTTCCTAAACAAACAAATAATTTCGAGTCTAGCCAGGAAAGAGTTGAGAAATATGGTGGTGATAACACAATCGGTGGCAAAGCCAGGAATTTTCCCCAGTAGAGTCAAAAATAACCATCGGTTGTTCGAAAAGTTACATCTTAAAATGCTTAAGAAGGTATATCACAAAGGTATTTAAATAATGAAAAATACAGTAGAGGCAGTGGACTATATTTTTTTCATAGATGTCCGTAATGGCTTCTCATTTTTTTTATGCTTATATATTAAAATGACATGTATATATAAATGAACAAATTAGCAAAGTGCAAAATACAAGGAATTAGACAAGCAAGAATGTGTGACTCGTGTTTTGCTCGGTCAAATCTAAAAATACTGAAAGGAAAAGGGCTATGAGAGAAATGCTCAGTGAGAAAAAAAGCAAGGAACTTGGGAATGGATAAGAAAATGGTTGGGCACTAGAACAATATAATAAGAGAAGGAATTCTATCAACACTACCTGATAGAAAAGTTCCACTTTTATTTTAGCAAGTCCCTTTATAGGACAAAGTTCTTAAACAGCACACTAGGTAAGAAACACTGAACTAATTCTTTAGAAAAAAGAGCGCATGACAGAGAGAAATAAATTTTGCGGGATCATTTTAAGTTTTGTAATATTTTTAGTGAAATCAAGTTAGAAATCATACTGCGTAACTCGTTAGACTCTTAACCAAAATTTACTACCCTTAATATTTTTTTCTCTCTCAATTTAGACAATAATAATTCACTTAAACAGCCTCATCTCAACTACTTGTAAACTATGCAACCTTTGATTAGGTTAATGCATTGTATGTTTGGTAGTGAACCTCCGTTCCCAAAAAGAAAATAAAAGAAACTGCATACCACAGTGTACTAAAAGGAAAGAAATGGGAAGAGTGGCCTTGTGAATGGGATGTTTGAGACACTGAGATGGAAAGAAAAGTTCGTTGAGGCTGGCATGATACCAAAACCAGTAAAAATAAAATACAAAGAAGAAGTTTGGAGAAGGTCAAATCATCCAACATCAGATGGCTAAAAATTTGGGAATTCAATTTTTAACTTCTGCATGGAAGGCAATAAGGGATTTTGTCAAAAATTGGCTCTAGAGAACGCTCAAGTCATACTTAAAATGAGGTACAATTGCAGTAAACTATATGCCAACTTTTTAAGGGTAATTGCATCGTAATTTATTACATGCCAAAAAAAAATCGGTGAAGTTGAGATGAAAACCTCATCGCCTTTATTGAGTTTAAGTTCACAGAGAGTGCAATATATGCGCTGATGGTTCTCTTGCAACTTTCCTTGCTTACATATGGGACACCAGATCTCCTTGGCCACCTAGCATCAATGTCAGAAAGCTTTATAAACTCCATTTCTTTTAGGTTAGCATGAAAGCAGCAGCAAAAGAAGCTTTATTGATCACAACTGCATTTTCTGTTATGCCCAGTGGCACAAGAGAAGAAAAATAATTTCTAGCAAGAAGGATTCCACAATCCTAATCTTAATTTCCAATAAGAATACATATGAATAACACCAGGAGAAGTCAGAGAGGATAAGAAGATATACTTCATACACAAAGCAGAAAGCCTAGGGCTTCTCAATCTCCACATTCTGTCACACTATCTGTCCTCTGGTTTTACTTAACCACTATTGCATTTGGCATAAGAACAAGCGACAGTTCTATCAATCTTTGGTATTTTAATTGGCTCCTTGAATCTCAAGCTAACTAAGTTGACTCAATCAAATAGTCTTGTTTAGTTTCATCGACTTGGTTAACCATTCTAGCAAGTTCTAACAGGTTGTATTTATTTGGTAACGTTCCCAAGGCTGGGATGGGATACACTAGCTGGGATGTGGAAAATAACATCTAGTGAGCTTAAACCACAAGTTTGTTTACACGCACTAATATTTTACCCAAAATTGTGGGCATGAAATGCATCTAAATGGCATTATAATTGACACTACTAGAAAATCAAACCTACAAATGCTAATGTCAGCTACAAGGATGAGTATTCTGTGCATCTACGAGCATATCAGATATATAACCAAGACTTGATAAGACAAATATCTGCAAGCTATCATACCTTCTTATCACTCAATTGCATGTGCTCATAAACAGCATGAGCCAAGTAATCATCTTCTTTGTCCTCCCAGGTTTCAATATAGTTTTTTGGTTCTGCATGGAGTTAGAGTAAACAATTAAGCTTAAAAAACATGATTCCATTGATTAGAACCTCCTTAGCACATAAACAGACATAAAAACATGGCCAAATGCAACACTGAAGGTATGCAAAATTCAGATTGGCAATTAAGTTGACAATCAAATACACTCCCCGCGTGTGTTTTCAGGCGATAGATTAGAAAAACAAGTTGCAAAACATAAAAATGAAGAAAGTGCAATAACAACTGCAAGCAATTAACTTTGCATTTACATTCAAGTTATATATATGCTGATAACAGAACCTGGGCGTACCCACTCCTATATATATAAGCAGGACAAGATTTATTTGTTTTTTTTTCCTCTAGAAACTAGTAAATTTTTGTAAGAGAGAAACACACTAACCTTCTCTAGTTGTCTCATCCCTAAGATCTTCATAGAAGATCTTTTGCATTTCTAACAATATCTCTTCGCACTCGCCTTGATAAGCATCATGAAGACCATCATATTCCCACAACATATCATCATTCGCCTCAAGGGCACGAGTTGGAATTTTCAACTGTTCGTTTAACGACGACGACGACGAGTTCTTAATTTTTTCCAGTTCATCAGAAACTATGTCCTGGAGAGCATACTTGATGATATCCTAAACTCAAAAACAGTAAACAGGGAATTAAATCAAGAATATCAAGAGATAAAAAAAGCAACAAAGAAGAAGGGAGTAAAAGAAAGAGAAGATGACCTTATTATCTAAAGATTTAGCAGGGGGCAACCTCATTTTCCAGAGCAATCGGGTCCTCTCTTCACGCACTCTTTTGTAACAGTTTTCCCTCAGCTGACAATCAAAAATTTTTGTTTATTTATTTAGACAAGTCTAAAAACTCAAAGCATTCATTCAAGAAAAAGAAAAAAACCAACCTTGTTTTTCCAAGAGGGGTAACCGTTGAAAATTGATTGGGTTCTAAGAGACTGTCGTTTCGATGTTGGGGCTGAATCATTTTCCGTTCTGTCTTCCATTCTTGCTTGCGAGCTTTCTCCGACAAGTTGCTATGAAGCACCACCCCAGAGAAAGGAAAGATAGCACCGCAATCAGAAGAGGAGGTGATGGGTGATGGTGCCTTCTGGTTGGCGGGAGTTGGGTTGGGCTGGGCTTCTCACGGGAGCCCAGTTATCACTTCGTTTTGTCGGCCCGTAAACATTACAGGTTCTATCTTTTTTGGCCCTCAAAAATATTACATGGGCCGGCCCAAAACCGGCCCATTTTATTCCTGGTCTAAAACCCCTAGATGACAGCGTAGCATGATGAAGATATATGGTAAAGACTTGAGCAACAGCAGATATTTTTTTATTTGTGTTTTTACGAGTTAAGAGGAAAAAAAAACAAAAAGAGCAGACACAAACTAGAAGGAGGATATTACAGTTAATATTATAAAAAAACAGAAAATAAAAAAGGAGATGATAAAACCCAAAACCCTACTGCTTTTGGTAACATCTCCCCCCTAACCCCCTCTCCTCTCCCTGTTTCTTCTTCCTCTTCTTCAACCACCCACCCCCCCTCTCAGGCACACTGACACACACCTCTTCATTTTCACTATCGCCACAATACTGTAAGAGTAAGCAAGCAATCTTCCACTATTCTCTTCCACTCACTCCACAATTCTCATAAAATATCCACACTCATGCATCCTTCTTTCTTTATTTTCAACTGATTACTACTGTTCTATTCTACTTCATTTGTCTACCCTAGGAAACATTTTGTTTTTTTTTATAGGAATGGAGTGTTTCATTATCTGTGGCTTTAGAAGGAAGTGGAGAGTGATGAATAGTCTATATCAATTTTTTGTTTTTGTTTTTTTTTCTATCCGAGGATATTTGATTTTCTTGCTGATGATGGTGGGATTGGTTTGTTTGGTGTGGTCAGGATGTGGGAAATCCAATTTGATTAATTATCGTCAAATTCGTTAACTGAAAGGAGAGGTTTCACTGCAGACGGAAATGAAGAGGAAATCGCCACTCCAGCTTCAAGCCCTTCTGAAATTCTATGCAGGTCTTTTACTATCTCATGAATCATCATCTACCTGCCTTTTCAATATTTTGGGATTTTTCTTGTATTGTTTTTATTATTTTTGAGTTAATTATAGTTTTTAATTCATAAGGGAAGGGAAGTTTCTGTGGTTTGATTACTTCATAAAAAACACCATTTGCTTTTCCTAGTAACAACTCAATTTTCCAAGCCTCCACAGCTTCTTCCTCCTCTTCTTTTTGATTTGTAAAAAACCCAAATTAATCGCGTTATTTGTTCCCCTCTCTTTCTTTGTTAATTATTTTTGATTTGTTTACTTTTACTATTCTTAAATCTAAACTCTCCCTTGAAATCTGTTCAGAGCACTGTGTTGTTTTATAGGCTTTATTATATGCATTCTATATTGTATTCATTTTCTAAGCCGGCGGCAATGGTTTTTGCGTGAAGCAGAGGATAAGTATCCTTCGCAAAGGGCCATGGAAGACCTTGCTGTGGTCTCGAACTTGACATTCAAGCAGGTTCGCGGATGGTTTATCGAGAAAAGGAGGAGTGAAAAAAGCAAAAATGAATTGATTGAACCACCACGTTTGACCAAGAAACTGTCAGTTTTCAAAGGAAGAAAGGGAGCTGCAGTTGCTTCTGATGCTAGAAAAATGCTTAAACAGTTGGAGCTGTCCGCTAGTTCTACAGATAAGTCGAACAAACCTTCATCTTCAAAGTACAAACATGCACCTTCAGAGGTTCAGGGTAGGATAGGCAAGAGGAAGAAGAAGTTGGTGCTCGTTCAGGATTTGCTGACTTCTGATTATATTCTGGGGAAGATATTTCGCAAAGATGGTCCTCCCCTTGGTTTGGAGTTCGATTCTCTTCCTACTAGAGCATTTCATGGTTGTGAAGGTAAAACGTTTGCGTTGACTTTTTTTTATTGTTGTTTGGTTAGCAATGGTATTGCATTACAGATAAGTAGTTCTTGCTTATTTAAAATCAGAACCATCTATTGGGTTTTTATTTATTTGTTCCCTTAGAGATTAAGAGTTGGAAGATTTTTAGAAGATATTGAAATAAATGCAGGGAAGAGCTTCATGTTTTTGCTTGTCTTTGCTGTGGATTAATGCACGAATAGTAGGAGAAATATAGTGACCAACTGGATTCTTGTTCCTCTCTGTCATTTATATGAAGAACTTTGAGAGGGATATGGATTGTGACTGCATAATGTTTGTACTTCCTTGCTGTCCCAATTTGCACCTCTGTATTTATGGTACTCATACAGCATTTGCATGTTTAGATTCCAGAAATTCTCATCCTGCTCACCAAGAGAACCAAAGAGCAAACAAAAGGGGAAAGGTAGTGCAAAGAATTTCTCTACATAGACAGTGTTTCCCCGCTTCTTTTACAAGGTTTCACATACGTTTGTTTTTCACTTGAAGGTATCCATGTGTGCTGCTTTTGATGATCAAAATTGCAACGAGAGTGCTCCAGTGAAGAAACATGGTATGGGGAAGGGTTTGATGACAGTATGGCGAGTAACAAATCCTGATGGTGGAGATTTTCCCACTGGCATTCATTGTGGTGGCTCTCAAATAACTGTTACACCTCAAATATCAACTCCCGTGCCACGGAAGCAGCCTCTTCAAAAAAAGAAGCGAAGACCGCCAGTGTCTTCTCTAGTTGTTAGTCATCTAATCTGCTTCTCATAAGATCTTTTGTTCTTGATGAATTATCATTCTTGTTTGCTGTCCCTGGGTACATCTTAGCCAATATCTGTTGCATCGATCAATTCTTCAGTTTGAGCTATTTCCACTTTGCTGACACTGTTTTGCATTTTCAGAAACAGAGAATGCTGCAAAAAGAATTACAGGAGAAGAGGAAGCCTTCTGTTAAAAGGAGGGAGGTAATCATTTTTGTAGTGCTTTTAATGAATTGGAACAGTTCATATCTGGCAATGTGGTAACATCAATTTACCTGTTATGCAGGTGGAATCTAAAAGAGATGAGATCCAGAAGCAGTCCTTCAGGGAAAAATGTGAACTCGCTCTGGAAAGGTTAATGAATCAGGAACGCCTTAATCAATTTGCTATGCTAGTGGATGATGAAGAGCTAGAGCTGAGAGAGTTACGAGCTGGACCAAATCCACTAACATGTACGGAACACTTTGCGGCAAACAGACTCTTTGGCTGTTCCCTTTGTAAAGGTTTGTTTTGGCTGTATTTCAGTGTGCCTCAAGAAGTGTCTATGTAGTTATCGCATATAGGATATACTTGAGTTCTTTCTACCAATAAGTGATTTCTTCCAGATTTGCTGGTGAAATTTCCTCCAAATTCTGTGAAGTTGAAGCAACCATTTGCTATGCAGCCTTGGGATTCTTCTCCAGAGGCTGTCAAGAAACTATTTAAGGTGCGTGGAGGATGAATAGCTGTTTAGTGCTTTGCAATGTAGCATATATCTTGCTTGAAAGATGTTTGTTTTTATCTTATCCTTTTCAGAGAATTCATAATTTATTTCTTACTCAAATATTATATACCTAGAAGCAGCTTGCAACATTTGTCCATGAATATGGCCTAGTAATGTATACTCAATGTATCTTATCTTCTTTAAAAATACTTCTATTATGTAAATTGCACTCTTATATACCGGCCTATGATATATTTAATGAGTGTGTCAATACTATGTATTTAAAGATTATATCTGAAGATGCAGTGGTTAACATTAATCAACTGCATAAGTGAGTGAAAACTCTGGATGTTTTCTTCTGTGCATAATCATCTTGCTTGTATATTTAGATTGCTTTTGATTAGTGCTTGTCTGATCTACATGATCTTGAAAAAATCACTAATAAAAATACTCCTTTGTGGCTACCTACTTGCTACATTTGTGCTGGATTCAAGAAGACAACGGTGATTTATTTTTCTTTTGTGCCAGAGGGGGAGGCTAGGTAGGTGTGGATGTGCCAAAGCAGGGTCCTAGTAGTCCAAGCCTTTCGTGATTTTGTATAAACAGATGCTCTCAGGCATCAAATCTGCAACCTTTTGTTTGCAACCCCGATGCATTTACCAATTACCATTGAATTGGGCAGTACCTTGTTTTTATGTCTAGCAAGGATCCCCCATTTTTATTACATATTAGAGGAAATACTCTCACGATTGACTAAAGTCTCCAAAATTCTCCCTGAATCATTTGGGAAGCCAGTAAAGTCTCACTCCTGCACTTCAGCACGTGAATGCAATCAGCTATCACCTATGCTGACAAAGCACTTTATCTACTTTAATTAGTGTAATATGCATATCAGAATCATCATATTTGCTGCACTAATAGCTGTAAATACCCCCCCCCCCCAAGATTAATTTGATTGTCTATGCTACCTTGTATAGGATTTAATATGTTTTTCTTCTCTATTAAATTCTCTTGCTGAAGTTAGGTTGGCATGTCTTTTGCAGGTCTTTCATTTTCTTTACACCTATTCTGTTACAGTTGATATATGCCCATTCACTCTTGATGAGCTGGCTCAAGCATTCCATGATAAGGTTGAAACTCTGACTAGTTCTTTTGTTGAACTCGTACTTAACTTAGTTTCTTTTATTTTCTTGCATTTAAATTTGTTGTCGTTGGTTTCATCTGTCTGTATGTGACTTTCAGGATTCCTTTTTACTTGGAAAAATTCATGTGGCCCTTCTGAAGCTTCTTTTATCTGATGTCGAAACAGAGATCAGTAGTGGACTCCTCCCTCATTTGAGCATATCTTGCAAGTTTCTCGCACTCCTTCACTCAGTGAGTATATTATATAGCTCAAGTCCATGAACATAAGTTTGGTCCACAAGCGCATTGATGGTTTTGTTGAATGATCTTGTATGTTAAAGATGTAATTCAGGTAGTAGTACTGTCAGATATCAAGAAATTTTGATATTTTGCTTGCATATGACCCAGCTGTGGTACCAATGAAGACAAGTAAAGCCATATTGCAACTAACAACTAATAATAAAAGGTCCAAG
This sequence comes from Populus trichocarpa, assembly GCF_000002775.5. Classification (NCBI taxonomy): domain Eukaryota; kingdom Viridiplantae; phylum Streptophyta; class Magnoliopsida; order Malpighiales; family Salicaceae; genus Populus; species Populus trichocarpa. The sequence goes on along the minus strand of NC_037298.2, from coordinate 12,864,631 downwards.
ATGCTGAGAAACATGGAAAGTGATTGTTATTGAACAGGATTATTTTCATTCAGTGGTTATTGTAGGACTATAAAAGAGAAGGTGACAATTAGCATCGGTATAAATGTTATTATAATTTATAGTGCCAGTGTACATTATTCAAAATGTTTTTTAGAACAGGGAATGGTTAGTTAAATCCACAAAGCAATTGAAGTTTCTGCTAACTTAATATTCTGAGCCCTTGGGATGCAATGGCATTTCTATAAGAATTCATTGTGTTTGAATACCAAAGTTTCAGGCTGAAACAAACTTGTGAGTAACTTGATTTCCAAGGAAAAACTTGTTGATGTTTCAGGTACAATAATGAAAATGTTACACAATTATTAGAATTCTTTGGCTTTATGATGTGCCCTAATGCAAATCTTGCATTTTACAAAGTTCAGAAATCTCTAGTCACCTGCACAACAGAGAGTTTTAATAAATTCTCGATGTGTTTATGTATGAGAATCATGATGTTGGACACAATAAATGATTGGAGATAAGTCAATAACGTTTAAATGAATTCTTCCACTCATCCCCTCCCTTTCATAATCCGATTATGTATATTTAAGTAAAGGACAAATATTTGGGATATTCTCAGTTCTGAATATATATGCTTTCTACAGATCGGTTTTTCTATTATCTAGTTTCTGTGCTTTTCCTTTGGGGAGTGTGGAACATATCATATCTAGTCTCTCTCTCTTTCTCTCAATCTCAGCTTTTTGGGTAGAAGTTCAAATAACCATCCATAACCATAGTATGGTTATTGCTATGTTTTGTCAGGTTGAAGATCAAGAATTTGTTGTGGAGTTCTGGAAAAATTCTCTCAACCCTCTAACATGGACTGAAATACTGTGTCAAGTTTTGATTGCAGCTGGTTTTGGTTCAAAGCAAGGTGGATTTCGTAGGGAAGTCCTCAGCAAGGTATTATTTAATCAGCTTGCAATTTTTCTTTTGATATTTTTCATCTATTATTTATAATCTAGAATTTGTGTATCGATGTCAGACTCTTATATGTAACAATATTTCTTTGAAAGAGACATAAATCAGCACCTAAAGCTTTTTTTTTCTTAGGAGATGAGCCTTATGGTGAAGTATGGCCTACATCCTGGAACTCTTAAAGGTGAACTATTTCAACTTCTGTCAGTTCAAGGAAATAATGGATTGAAAGTTTCTGACCTGGCCAAGTCTTCTCAAGTAAGTTACTCCATCAGCTTTGAAGGAAATGATGTCACTAGATAGTCATTTTCTCAATCTTGTTCTTTAAATTGGTACTTAATGAATGATCCTGTAGTGATGAATGTTTGGTTTTGTTTTGAAGATTGTGGAATTAAATCTTGCTGGCACAACTGATGAGCTGGAGCTTTTGATCTGCTCAACTCTTTCAAGCGATATCACTTTATTTGAAAAGATTTCATCATCTACTTTTCGTTTGCGAATCAATACTCTTGCAAAGGAAGCCAGTGGTTTTCAATCAGATACCGAGGACTCCGGAATTGTTCACGAAGACTTCCATGATAATGGTGCATCTAGCAGCAGCAATTCTGATTGTGATTCAGAAAATTCTAGTCCAAGAAATCTTAAGCTTATTGACTATCCCAAAAGAAAAAACAAGATGCTTACATTTGAGAATGAAATTGATGAGAGCCGTCCAGGAGAAGTGTGGTTGTTAGGACTAATGGAAGGTGAATATTCAGATCTAAGCATTGAAGAAAAATTGAATGGATTAGTGGCATTGATTGATCTTGTCAGTGCTGGGTCCAGTATTAGATTGGAGGTAACAGCTATAACCTTAATGAAGTTAAGATTTTAGGGCTCTGGTTTTTGCAGGAAAGCCAATTGCTTTTGGAAAATCAATTTCATGGACAAATGCACCCAACATGAGAAAGTTGGGAAAAAGTTTTTCTTGCAAATGATTGGAGCTTGTGAACTAGGTTGTTTTCTACCTTGGGTGTCTACCATTTTTTTTTGGTTGGTAATTATCAGGTCCATGCTTATGAAAGTTTTTAAGCTCATTGCAGGTTACTTTGTTTGCAACTAGATATCTGTTTTGTCTTAATGAATTAAGTAGGATGGATATCATGATTTAATAAATCAGTTTTCAATTGAATTGAATCGTCGCTTTTCTTACTGGGTTGGTAACTGTGGTTTTGACACATTGTAAGGATTGTTATTTCAAACGCTGAGTATTTACTGGTTTTTAAGAATTTAGAGTTTTCCTAGTGTGAATTCTTCTAATGTGGTATTTCATTTTCCTTGCATTCTTCCCATTAATTGTGATTATCTCCTACTTTTTGTAACTAGAAAACTGGTTGATTCAAATTATTAACTTTATAACAATCTTCTATATGAATATAATACTATTGAGTGATTGCTGCTGCTTTTCCCCCCCGTAGGATCTAGCAAAACCTACCGTTGAATCTGTTCCTAACATATACCACCATTGTTCCGGAGCAAAAATAAAAAGATCATCATCAACGAAAGATAACGTGCCCAGGCCATCTTGGGTCCATGCTGGGCAAATAAATGTCACAAAAGAAGCGTACACATCATCCAAGTTTTTCCCTGTTGATTCTTCAGTGTTATTCTCAAAGTTTGATGGCAAGGATAAACTTTCTGGCAAAGAGAAAGAGACAGAAGGGATGGGACTTGAGATCAATTTGCACCCGATGCAATCCATCTTTTTAGGGTCTGATCGTAGGTACAATAGGTACTGGCTTTTCTTGGGCCCATGTAACTCATATGACCCCGGCCATAAGAGAGTCTATTTTGAATCTTCTGAAGATGGTCACTGGGAAGTGATTGATACTGAAGAGGTAGACTTCTCAGCCTTTGTCTTGATATTTACTGATTGCTAATTTTTTTAATTTTGTGCCTTGGATTGCACATGTTTGTAGAAAGTGATTGCATGCTTTGTTTATGGTATTATTGAAATATATCTCTAACCACCTCTTCTTTGCATTTGCTTATTACAAGTACAGGCTTTGCGTGCCTTATTGTCAGTTTTAGACGACAGAGGAAGACGGGAGGCCCTCCTAATTGAATCTTTGGAGAAAAGGGAAGCTTTTCTCTGCCAAGAAATGTCAAGTAAGATGGTAAATGATTCTGGAGTTGGGTACTTCACACAATCAGACCAGTCTGAGCTGGAAACAGTTAGAGAAGACAGTTCTTCTCCAGTGTCTGATGTAGACAACAACCTAACCCTTACTGACATTGCAAATGATTCTTTGCCGCCAATGAGTGCAATAGTTCTTGAAACAGGAAAGAAGGGGAAAGAAGAAAACCAGAAATGGAACCGTCTCCGACAGTTTGATACCTGGATATGGAATTGCTTTTACTGTGATCTTAATGCAGTAAAACGAAGTAAAAGGTCATATCTTGAATCACTTAGAAGATGTGAAACTTGTCATGACTTGTACTGGAGAGATGAGAAGCATTGCAAGATCTGTCATACAACATTTGAGCTTGATTTTGATCTCGAGGAAAGATATGCCATCCATTCAGCTACTTGTAGACAGAAAGAGGACAATGTGATGTGTCCAAAGCATAAAGTTCTCTCATCAAAGTTGCAATCACTGAAAGCTGCAGTTTATGCAATTGAGGTATGCTCTTATGGTTTATCTCTGTCCCAATACAATTTCATTTATGCATGATTTGGCTGGCATGTGCTTGTTTTTGCTTGCATGTATATCTCACTGTGTTTGTGTGTTAAACATACAAGACAGTAAGACATCACTGTCATACTATTTTTAAATTGCTAAAATTTAGGAGGAAGAATTAGAAGCATATGTTTTTTTACTAGCACCTCTAATGCAGCATTGAGTTTCACCTGTATCATCCTCTTTAATTCTGTTTAAAAGTCAATCGAGCTCTGCTTTTGAGTCCTCCAGACCCAGTGACTTCTAAAGAGTAGCACGTACCTGGTCAGGTAATTTTTTTCTTGTAGTAATCATTCTGATCCATGGATGATGTGCTGACATTTGACAACTAGTTCGCTTGTATTTTGGTTGGTCAGCCTCCAAGATGTAGGAAGTTTCTTAGGCAGGTGTGGTGTTTCATCATTCTATTTGTGCTTAATTTGTGGTTTTATGTGAATTTTATTAGAAACACGCATATCATGGCAAATTCACAGGCACACACAAAGAAATGAGTGAGATTAAGATAATGAGGTGTGGTGAGGTATATGTATGAGGTAAACTCTTGCATGTGGACGTTTCTGTGGCAGAAACTCTTATTCATCTAACATCTATTTTCCAATAAATTGCCCCCATCATACAGACCGTTATGCCGGAAGATGCCTTGGTGGGTGCCTGGACAAAATCTGCTCATAGGTTATGGGTCAGACGGCTTAGACGCACATCTTCTTTGGCCGAACTTTTGCAGGTTTTATTTTCTTGTCCTCTACATTTTGTGCTCAAAGAAGCACAAATGCCTCTGGGTTTAACTCTGTTTTCCTGAAGCCAACCAGAGTAGCATGATTTTCTGAAAGAGTATCTTAATTTGCCTTTCAGGTAGTTGCTGATTTTGTTGCTGCAATTAATGAGGATTGGTTGTGTCAATGCAATCTTGCTCAAGGTTCCAGTACTTACATGGAAGAAATCATCACATGCTTTCCTACTATGCCTCAAACATCATCTGCACTTGCACTTTGGTTGATGAAGTTGGATGAATTAATTTCTCCATATTTGGAAAAGATTTGATGTGAAAACAAGCAGGAAGCCAAGAACAAAGGTACGGGCATTTTCTTATTGTGAACACATTCGTTCATTAATGGTGTTGAAATATTTCAAGCTTAACTGCTGGGATTTTTTTATTATTATTATAATTCTTATTTTTGTGTAGATAAAGTCCAGGCAGTAGAAAAGATTCATCTCTTATTTTGTCTTTGATGAAAACTAGAATTGCATTTTCTTGTAACTTTGATTTCACAGAAACAACCGAATTCATGCTAAGTGGATTGTTGGTGCTTTATTACGATGCCACTAGTGTCTTTTATATATTTTCTTGTCTTTAATATAAAACTCCTTTTAATTTATTTAGTAAGTTAGAAAAATAAAAATCTGTGGAAATTAGCATCTTTTGCAAAATTATTTTCTTCCACTTGCAAAAACCAGAGGCATTTGTCATAAATGGGCACTATATATGTTAGGACTACTAATTGCCACCTCTAAAAGACATTACCTTTGTTAGTGGCCATTCTTGTTTCATTGACATCAGGATATGCTTCTCTGCAGGTAACTATACTTCCCAGCAATATACCCAGGTTTGATATGGAGGTTGTGCAAGTGGGGCCCTCAATCTGCACCTGGAAAACATCAAGGGTTAATATGGCCATCGCACTAGTCATCAATGCATGCTTTGCAGGTTTTGGCTACGAGGAGAATCGTTGGGATGCACTTTTAGGTCCAAGTGGAAGGGATGAAGGCAATCAATGTCTTTTGTAGAGCCAATGTTTGACTTTTTGCATTCTTTGACCGTTGCTGTACTAGTGCTGTCCGAGTGATTAGATGTTGTACAGCATTGAATAGTTCTATAAATATATATATGTCAAGGTCTAGTTTCGTTCGTATCTTTACAATGCCCCCTTTTAGCAGCAAAATAAGCTCATTTCCCATGTTTCTTGTAGTGAAGGTTTTGCTCCTTTCTACTTCTGGTATGAAGGAATCAAGTTTTGTCCATATACCTGACAGTCGACTTTTGGCATGGAAAATAAAATTGTCTAAAAGTTCTTCAACTTCTTTATTCGAGCATATGATCCGCTTTCCTCTGCCCTCTATTTCTCTCTGTTATTATGCCTTCCATGCAATTGTGGGAAATTATTACCCATAACGTTTTGATTCTATAATTCTAACCGTGAAGTTCTCATCTAATATTGGAATTGGTTTGTTGCTACAGAAGCCGAGTGTATGTTCAAGTAGAAAGTTTGCTGTTTATCCTGCCAAGCAAATTATGTTTATTTTCACGGCCAAAGAGTTCTGGTGAAAGAAATGAAAAAAAAAAAAACAGAACAAAAATTGAAGTCAACAATTCATTCATTAAAGGAGCTTCATCATCTAGCTTGTGATTGATGAACTAGGCTACAACTTCCAGGGCTGCAAACCAAGTCCGAGCTGCGCATTGTGTTTTGAATCAATGTCATGTGAACTATCAAGGAGTGATTAATCCTTGGTCATCTTCAGAATCTCATGCACAGCTGAAAAGTCTAGGTCCCCCAATCCCATGCTTCTGGCCTTCTTGAAAGACTGCAAACAAATACAATTACTGAGTTTGGGTTCAATTGTCCGAAGCTACTCGTTTCTACTTTCAACAGTTACTGACATTTGCTTTCTAAACTGACACAAGAATGCGCATCAATACCAATCCATGTCAAACAGACTCCAAAACAACATTCACTGATGATTAGCAAGGCCGGAGGGGAAAAGAACTCAATAACTCACAGAAGCTTATTTCCATGACTGCTCTATACATGTAGTATATTCATGAAGGATGTTTCAAATCTGCAATCTATCATAATCAGAGGTAACCCTCCTTAGCTCCGTGCAACAACAGCACCACCACCATGAAATTCAATAATTATTCTCAAAGTACCGGATCAATCCTAGTGCTAGCAGACAACAAGACCAAACTTGACCATCCAGAGCTAACATAAGCAAGAAACTCTTAAAGATCTTACAGCAAATCAGTATGAATTGAAAACTTCAGCAAATCTAAATATGAGAGGTTGCCTGGTCATAAAGACAATTGTAGAACTGCTTGCACGGTTTATTCAAAACCACACTTCCCCATGGGATAAAAAACAAAATAGATGGCAATGAACTAATTGGCAAGGGCAGAAAAATATCTGAAAAAGTTACAGCTACAAAGTTATCCAACTATCTTATGCAGACAAAAAGAAACAGTAGCTCATAGTCAAGTTGGAATTATCATTTTTGCAATTCAAAAACTATACACATGTTGATCGTTCTTGTTCAGTTTGTTTGAAATGATCCAGTACCAGTTCTTGGGTGTCATCTTTTTAAAATTCACTGATCATTCGAACCCATATGCTTTTTAACACCAGAACCAAACAACTTGTTTGAAAAAGATAACTAAGATGAAAGGAGTGTAACCTCATTTGCTGCCGCTGCTACTGGCATTGACACAGCATTTTCATCCCCAAGAGCTAGAGCCAACCGCATGTCCTTTTGCTGATGTTTCAGAGGAAATGCAGGGGAGTGATTACTCTTGAGCATAGCTGGTCCTTTTCCCCTGAACATTGGATTAGCTATTCCACCAAGATCCTGCCAGAAAAGTAGCTCATTAAGACTTAGACACTAATCCAACACAAGTCACATGAAATTTCTTGTTTCCTATCTCACCAAGATATCAAGAAGATCATGTGGGTTGAGTCCACTCCTTTCTGACAGCACCAGTCCCTCTGAAAATGCATTCATCATACTGCAAAACACGAGAGATCATAATCTATATCCAACATTGAGAGCATCAACACTTCAACATATAGCAAATGCGCATTATGCTGCAACAAATACTCAGTCGGAGTGTAGAGTTTATTGTGCCAGCTCTGATCACAATAAATATTCACTTCTGACATGCAAAATGCAAGGTTAAAATTGGTTTCTCATATATACATTGACATTTAAATACTGCTGATATAGAAGCAACTATATATTAGTTATATTTGCCTCAATGATAAAAGCAATCTTTACCTGCCCATTATCATGTTGACCACAAGTTTCATTTTTGCTCCATTTCCGACTTGCCCCAAGAAGAAAGACTTCTTCCCCAAAACATCAAAAGCTGGAATTGATTCCTCATACAACCCCTAAAATTATAATTTGTAAGCAGCAGTAAACAACAGATGCATTCAGAAACATACTTTTGTTCCTCACATCAATGTAGATATCAAGACGTCTGCATTACATAGTTGTATTATCAAAATTGTCTTTCTTAACAACAGAAGCAAATGAATCCTTTGCATATCCCACACGACCCTATATTGTCATTTTACAAACCTCGGGAAGGAATTACAACATCCGTCAGTGTTAGAGTAAAGTTTACTAGTAAATTTATGTCGCATGCAACACCATTTCTGAACAACTACTAGATTGTACATTAGCACAGTCCAATCAACGGCTTCAAACTATTTATTAAGACATGATGCTGCAGGATTGTACATATGAAACCAATTTATAGCAGCGATAATTCTGATAGCAACTTTCCCATCTAAGTGGCAATAAAAGATCAATTAGAGTATCAATCTATTCATGCAAAAGTAACAGGTGGAAATAACTACAGGACAAGATGACAGTCATGTAAAACTCCATCCATTTATACCTTTCTACATTCAATTTATATCTATATCTCCAACATGTTGGATGAAATATGCCCGAGATGTTGTCCAAAATCAGATGAATCCACAGTTGAAGTTATTTATTTAAGAGATACAACTTGGTCATCTATGTATGCAAATAAATGGCAATAGCCTGTGCAGAAATGGGGGTTGATTTTACTGCCTCTGATATTTCAAAGGAATAGTTCAGCAAACATGCAAATATATCAGATAGCAAGAAACAGCTCAATCATAAAACAATTCACTAATTGACCTTATCCCCAGCAGCAAGGATTACAAGTTGACCAGTTTCTGCAGGCTGCTTGCTACCTGACACAGGAGCCTCAAGGAAGGCACCGCCCTTTGATGTAATTGCCTGTAGATATAAGCCGCATGGCTTAGTAATTTATAAAAAAGTGGCAAACAATATCTTGCTCACAAGAAAAGAAACCATCGCCAGATGTTTAAGGATGTTTTGCAGTCTTCAGTAATGAAAACAGAAGGAGTAGAACAGATAATTATAAAGGGGAAGGTTTCCAAAGCTTTGGATTTATGCATCCTAAGTCCACACATTAGTAACATGACATCTTCTAAACACATTGTACTTAGCAAATTCTTTTCTTTTCCTTCCTCGAACAAAGTCCAAATTCATATTAGGATATTAGCCTTAAAAGAAATATCCAACAATTGCTAGAGTGTTATGATCAGATAACAATCCTTTAATCTACCCTTCAAAGTTTCAACCAAGGTCAGTATAAGGAAGATACACCAAGAGCATAACGAGAGCTATTCCTATTGTTTTTTTTTTAGCACGCCTCAACAATTCCCAAATTATTGATGTTAGATGCAGTTCACTCATATCATCTCTTTCGAAAATTAATGGAGTATCATTTCCTCTTGGACTAACCATCACCAAATTGGAAATCTCTAAGCATACCATATGACAGTTTCCATAAAAATTCATTGACATTCTACCAAACACAAGAAAGGATTGACAGTAAATAGTAGCATTATCATCCAATTAGAACCTGGCTGATCTTGGAAGATGTTTCTGGATCAACCGTGGACATGTCAATATAACCTTTTCCGCTGTCAATTTGCTCAAGTACACCATCTTTATCAAAAACCACCTAAACAAAGGGATTTCAGTAAGAAGAGTCAAATTACCCGGCAATCAGAAATCATTATTCATAATAATTTCCACAAAAAGGGAAGTATTCAACAAAAACCAAAAGCTAAAACATTTTGGTAAAATTACAGACCGAAAGAGCCGCGGCAGGATCCGACAACATAGCAATAGTAAGCCTGCATTTCTTGACTACTTGTGCAGGGGTTTCTCCAATTGATGCACCAAACTCCACCAGTTCATTACACTGCAGTTACAGCAACCAAACTTTTAGTCATCAATTAAGCAAGAACACAAAAATAATACTAAAGCAGCATGTTTATCTAGTTAACTACTGTCCATTAAGTACATAGAACCTTATTTACCACATTAATCACAAGTACTTTCACAGTACATAAAAACACATAAATCAGATCCCAAGAACAGGAAAAAAAAAAGAGAATTTTTTTTGCAAAAGTAAGGGTAGTAGTAGAGGACAAAAGGTGGGTACCTTGGAGAGCGTCCTGTTCCAGACAGTGACCTTGAAGCCATTTTTAAGTAAATTCATGGACATGGCCTTTCCCATTATCCCTAACCCCAAGAACCCTACCTCCATTTTTTTCTCTCTCTATTTCGAAGAAGAAGAAGAAGAAGAAGAAGAAGAAACTCTGCTCTTAATTTTAGGAGTATCAATTTATAAGTAAGTATAGCTAATAGTATCTTTCATTATAATCGTGGACAAGGAAAAAATTATCATAAAATTATTTAATTATTGAGTGATAAACATTAAAAACAGCGTCACATCAACAATCCTCGTCTTTTTAAAAAAACATTACTGTTTCACTACTGCTATAAATAATATTTGATTTATTTACTAATTTTTATGTTTTCGTTGTTATTTGTTTTATTCCTCCTCGGAGTCAAGGAGGGATGGATGATTTGTGTAGTCGGACCTGTTTATTTTTGTATTTCAAAGTATTTCTAAAAAAATTTAAAATTTAAAATTTTTTTATTTTAAATTAATATTTTTTGGTGTTTTAGATCATTTTAATGCGCTGATGTCAAAAATAATTTTTAAAAAATAAAAAAATATTATTTTGATACATTTCTGAGTGAAAAACAATTTAAAAAACTACCGAAATACACTTCCAAACAGGCTAAATAAATAAAGATTGTGTGGTTTATGGTTCGTTGGATGCCTACCACGTCATCTTACATGGCAGTTACTCATGCTTTCCACTATGCTAGGAGAGTAGCCATCGGTATTAAGGTTGGTTTGTTATTTTCTGATCAAAGTCTCTTGGTTTTTCTTTTATCCACTTTCGCCATGTGTCCATGCCCACTTATCCATAATTCCTTCAAAACTAGGTATTTGGTGTTTTTCTATAATTCTTTCATAGTTAAAATCTTCTCGTCATGATTTTTCTAATGGTACTGGATGTATTGAAAACAGAGTCCCGGTGTGTTCCCGATGATCCATTTTTTCTTTCATTTTTTTCTTCCCTTATTTCTCTCTCTTGACATATTACTTTATCTCCTTTTTTTTATTGGCTATTGGATCTTCATAAAATACACAAATATCGCAACAACGAATGTCACTAAGAGTGCAAAAAGCTTAATCTCAACCATTGCTATTGAGAAGACATTATGAAAAGGTGGGGAAGTGTTTCTTAAGACAGTAATAGATGAGAAAACGGACTATTGTGATGAGGTATTGAAAGAAATTGCTAATGTGCTGCAACAATTTGAAGATGTGATGTTGCCTTAACTGTCAAAAAAATCCCACCAAGAAGGGTTATAGATCATCGCATTGAATTGGTGTCAGGAGTGAAGTCACCATCCCAACCCTTTACTGAATGTCATCTATGGAGTTGGTAAAATTAAGGAAGAAGTTGAGAGAGTTGATTGACGTTGGATATGTCTGTCCTTCCAAGGCTCCTTACGGTGCTCCAATTTTGTTTTAAACAAAGATGGATGAAAGTCTTCGCATGTGTGTGGATCATTGTACACTAAACAAGGTGACAATTAAAAATAAATATCTAGTTCCTTTGATTCAAGACTTGATGGACAAATTATGTAGGGTTTCCATCTTTACAAAGCTAGACTTGCGATCCGGGTATTAGCAAGTTAGAATTGTTGAAGGGGATGAGCACAAAACAACATGTGTAATGAGGTATGATGTATACAAATTCTTGGTCATGCCATTTGGATTAACAAATGTTCCAACAATATTTTTGTAATCTTATGAATGATGTCTTGTATGATTTCTTAGACAGTTTTTATTGATGTATATTTAGACGATATTGTAATTTATAGTAAGGGGATGTGAGATCATGTAATTCATCTTTTGAAAATCTTGAATAGATTGAGGGAACATGAATTGTTTGTAAAGAGAGAAAAATATGAGTTTACAAAATCTGAGATTATGTTTCTAGGCCACTTAATTGGGGAGGATCGGTAAAAATGGATCCATGCAAGATTCAAGCCTTCATTGAGGTTAGCACCAAAAACAATCCTAGAGTTAAGATCCTTTTTGGGGGCTTGTAGACTATTACAGATGATTTATTGAGGGTCACAACAAAAAACAACTCCTTTTTTAGATCTTCTAAAAAAGAATAAGAGATGAGAATGGTCAAGTGATTACCAGCTGACTTTTGAAAAGCTAAAGACAACAGTAGCATCGACTCCAGTCTTAGGTATACTTGATTTTGAGAAGCCATTCGAAGTCCATGTTGATGCTTTAAGGCCATTGGGGGAGTGCTGGTAAAAGAGGGACATCTGATTGTTTTTTAGAGTCAGAAGTTGAATGATATTGAACAAAAATACTCGACCCTTAATAAAGAAACGATAATAGTAGTACACTGCTTTTGCGTATAGAGAGTATATTTGTTGAGACCAAGGTTCATTGTCAAAACCAATAACGTTGCTAACACCGTCTTTAAGATAAAAAGAAGTTGTCACAACAATAAGCTTAGTGGCAATAATTCTTGACCGAATATGTAACACCCTCAAATTATAATATCATGAAATCTCCCAACATTTCTTTACCAATGTCAAGTATTGGGTAATATGTCTAATATTATGAGATTTTTTTTAAAAAAAAAAATTTGACAGAGTTTCCTCTATTTTTGTTGGTACCAAGTTATCGACAACACTTCTATTATATGTCATTACGACTTCCATCTTGATCCAATCATCCTGGATCACATTCCATTCATCAAACAATAACTCAATATTTATACTTATCAATATATGCAAGTATCATAATATCAATTAGTAAATCAACATAAATGTACTACCAAAACAACTCAAAAGATAAACAAATTCATCATTAAACGTAATACATGCTACTAACTACATATAAGCCTTTAAACTACATAAATACAACATTAAGATTAAAAGTCATATTATATTTATAATAAATCTTATCTTATCATTTTGAAAATGATTTGGTCATACTAATAACTATACATATATATAATACATCCACTACATATTACACCTTCTACTTAATTTTTACAACACAAAAGGATTTACACTCAAAGTAAAGACATGAATATTACATTCCAAAATAGTAATTCATAAACAGGAGTATTCCTACATCTAACGATCTGCATCACCTCGTGGTGTACCTGTTTCAACAATAACAATATTAAGTAACTTACTCACTATATTATTCTAATATTAATTAATTACTCTTAACCTTTGAAATTTAATACTTCTTCTTCAATCTAACTTAATCCCTTAATTTACATAATCTTTTCAAAATTTACAAATCCAGCTAACTCATCTTAATTACCAAATAAATCTAACACTTCCATATAATTACTCAGAAATTTGGTTTCCTTCCTCAGTCACCAATAGATCCAGTACTTCCATTCGAATTACCCAGCATCCGGCTAACCTCTTTTGTTAGCCAATCAATCTGGTAATTCCATTTGAATTACCCAGCATCCGGCTAACCTCTTTTATTAGCAAAACAATCCGGTAATTCCATACGAATTACCCCATATCCGGTTAACCTCTTTGTTAACCAACAAAACCGGTAATTTCACATAATTTACCGGTAATTCACATAATCATAACTCAATTTATTCATTTGCTCCATTCGTTTAATATCAATTAAATAAGCAACATAGATTATTAGGGAAACTAAAAATTACAAAATAAGGTGACGAATCATCTACCTTCTGCTCGGGATGACCCAGCTCCTCCTGTCTGATAACCAGCTCCAGACATAACTCCTGAATCAATCAAGTGTCATTATATCATTAGTCCATCAATATTTTTCTTACGTGCCGAAACACAAAGCACGCAATATTTTTATTTGTAATTTGTTCTAATAAAAATTCATTCTCAAATATAACATCATTATTTTACATACAACCTCATATTTAACTCAAGTTACTTCTTTGCTTACTCTATGTTCATAATTCCTCCATCAAATAATTCTTCTATTCTTTATACCCTCACATCATATTATTCATTTTATCTAAATACTATATTCAAACACAATCTAGACATCTTGTCTTCATATTTTCTTTTAACTAGTTTATTTCTCTTTTAATTTGAATTTACTTATTATTTCAACTTATTTTCATTCTATTCCACTTCAATTTCATCATTTTTCCTTCCCCTCCTAATTCCCCCAAATTCACATAAGAACCCTAAGTTCAAAAATCTAGGATTTAAGGGAAACTAAGGTAAAATTCCATGAAATTACTTCCTAACTTAATCAAATAAGCTTAAGAAAACATCTACATCAAACAGTAAATCCAAACTTCTCATGCTTACCTATTGCTTTTCTTCCAATTTCTCTTCTCTTCCAAAGTTAGCTGAATTCCCCTTCTCAAATCCTCATTCCTTCACTTGCTTTAGTGTTTTAGAGGTTGAACTTGCAAGCTTATAAAGGTATTTTCTCAATTTCCTTATTGTTTTTCCTTATTTTTCTCTCTTTCTCTCACGTTATGCTCTGTTTCTCTTTTCACTTTTTGTTTCTGCCCATTCGGCAGTTAATAGAAGAAAAGGAGAGCTTATATGTTTTGTTTTCAATGGCAAATTACTATTATACCCTTAATGAATATTTTTTCCTCTTTGACGGTCTTTAATTTTTTTTTGCTAGCACTACCGAGCTCCATTCATCTTAAAATTTTAACCAGATTTTATTCAATATATTTTAAGATTCCTCATAAAATTTCAGCTCAATCCGATGGTCGGATTGAAAATTACATCCAATAACGTAAAACTAGTCGAATTGTGATTTTTCGTCAAATTTTCGAATTGCTCTAAAAATTCTGAACTTTTAACCCAAGCTAAGGTATCATATTAGAAGGCTTCATGAAAAATTTCAGAATTTTTTGATAACCCAATCAAGAGTTATGAATTTGTTTGTTTTACATAAAACTAGTCAATTTATGATTTTTCGTCAAATTTTAGAATTTCTCTAAAAATTATGAAATTTTAACCCAAGCTAAGGTATCATATTAGAAGGCTTCACGCAAAATTTCAGAATTTTTTGATAACCCAATCAAGAGTTATGAATTTTTTTGTTTTACATAAAACTAGTCAATTTATGATGTTTCGCCTTGAGGTTTTACAGAATATGACTTTGTATGGGAACACAAACCAGAGAGGTATAATCAAGTTGTGAATGCACTTAGCAGACACGAGGTAATTGCTACTATTTTTGCTATTATTTAGTTGGAGTCGGACATGCTAGATTGACTTTGCCAAGTTGTTGGGGAAAATGCAACGTATAAGAAGTTAGTTGATCTTGTATGAGAAGAGACAATACAAAGATATTGGTTGGAACACGACCTACTCTGCATAAAAGAGGGTCGGATCTTTATGCCAAAAAGGAAGCTGTGAAAATATTTGATGCTGAAGAATCATGACCCGCAGTGGGTTGGACATCTAGGTTGAGAGATGATGCTTACCCTTTTGTCCTAGACTTATTATTGACAAAAGATGGATGGCGATATAGAACTTTACATCAAGACTTATCTAGTGTGTCAGTAAGACAAAACCTTATGACAACAAGAGGCAAGCTTGTTACAGTCGTTGCTGATTTCAGACAAATCTTGGGTATCAATTTCAATGGACTTCATTGTTGGGTTTTTGAAGGAGGATGGCATAAACACAGTCATGGTTGTCATGAATAGATTCACCAAGTATGTAGTGTTTGTGGTTACCTCGACAGTTTGTACAATTAAGATTGTTATTAGGTTGTTATATTAAAATGTGGTAAAGTATTTTGAAGTGCCTTCTGATATTGTTAGTGATCATGACGTGTATTCATAAACAGAATATGGACAATTTAACATGATAAGGACAATACTGAAGTTTTCCATTGTCAATCATCCGCAAACCGATGGGCAGACAGAAAAGATAAATGCTTTACTTGAGGAATATTTGAGACACTTCATGATTGCAATGTAACGAAATTAGTTGAAATTATTGGATGGTGTGCAATTTTGCTACAATCTTTAAAAGTTCTCAGCAACATAAGTAAGCCCATTTGAGTTAGTTTTAGGGACACAACCCTAAAATCCTACCGAGATTGTTGTGCAAAAATCTAGTGGGAAAGTTTAGCTGCATATAGGTTTGCAATGGAAAAACAAAAATTGTTTAAGCAAGTTTAAAATAGCTTACATAAGGAAAAAAAAGATGTTGAAGCATGTTAACCAGAAATGAAGGCTACTGGAATTCAGTGAGGGAGATAAATTTTTGCTCAAATTAACTCTATAAATCTAGAAAAACATTATAGGGAAGTCAAAGCATCGAGGGGTGGTATTGAGATATGATGGACTTTTCAAAATCATGGAAAAAGTGAGGGTTGTTTCCTATAGATTGAAACTGCCATAACGACTAAAGCTTCATCCAACTTTTCATGCAAGTTATTTGAGACCTTTCCATAAAGACCAAGAGGATTTAGAAGAAAGTAAGTTGCAAAGAGCTCCTCCAATGATTCACAAACAATTTGACAATGGTATTGTCAAGATCATGGATCATCATTGACTCAGCTAGCATAGGAAGAATTGACAAACTGAATTTATAGTAAAATGGGAGAAAAACTTGGAGGTTTCGTGGGAAAATAACACCAATTTATGGCAGTTCAAAGACAAAGGGCATGAATAACTCTACCTTTATTTCGATGAGGATGTCAGACTCTTCTGGTGGGGATGATTCGTTAGAGGTCTAGGCACGAGGATGTACCAATGAATGCACATTGCTTAGAATTCAGCAGCAATAAACAATGATAGCCTTGCATAGGCAATAATAAATTCGACAGGCAACGTGCAATGATTTGTGTAAGTTATTGGGTTCTTGACTTGGAATGAACATGAGGCTTGGATCATGAACCTTTTAAGCTGATAATAAACATAACAAAAACTGGAAGTAGGGGCTGGCATTTAGACATATGGATTGTGGGTTAGTTATAACAGTTATAAACATCCAGATCTTGATGGATAGGTGGCTGAACATGGGGTAGAGATGGGATTGCTCTATAATCCACTAAAGTCATGGGAACATGGGAGAGAAATTGCCCAACACTTGCTGGAAAATAGGCTGCTAAGTTAATAGAGAACATGGGAGAGAAATTGCCCTACTATATCTTGAAAAATAGGGATAATAGTTGTGTCTTGTAATTCACATATCTTTGTCTATAAATAGGTTGGAAAGCTTTGGTTGTGTAGCATGCAATATTTGTGTATAACACACACTTGTATTGTGTAAATCTTTTGTTTACGAGATTAATAAAGGTTGAGAGATTTTTCTATATTTATTGTGTGCTTTTCATACATGTGTTGGTTATTTGCTTATAATAAGCTAATTGTGTGAACCTCTATGGGTGAGCAAAACACATAGTTGTAGGTAAACATGAGTGAAATGATGAGCCAAAGCTTAGTTTAGTTGGGACTAAACTACTGTATAGGGCTGAATTTTAGGGTGAAAATTTTAACCCTGTGACAAGTGGTATCAGAGCGCAGTTGGTTCTGAGATCGTGCAACCTGAAGTCTTGAAAGTTATTTAGGAATAGTTGTTGCATCTTGAGACTTTGATATAATAAGAGGAAGAGGGTGAAAAACACTATATCATTGATCGATTAAGGGAAGCTATGAAAAGCACCAAAAGGGTTAAAAGCTTATACATTTCTCTTGCGGCAGAATTGAGTCAATGATTGAAAGCCAATGAAGAAACTATTGTCATTATGAAACGAGTAGTAACAAACACTCCTAGTAAGGGAAATACATCTAAGCCTAAAGTGACAAAACTAAAGTCTTTTGGTGGGGCAAGAAGTTTAAAGGAACCTGAAAATCTCTTGTGGGACATAGAGCAATACATTATTATTGCGAAGATCGGCGAGGTTGAATAAATGGATCCCACTAGGATGTATCTAATGGGTGATGCTAAAATTTGGTGAAGGACAAGAACCAAAAAGGATTTAAGTGTTGGACGTCCAAGATTGAGATGTGGGATCATCTAAAGCAAAAGCTAAAAAAGCAATTTCTTCCGAACAACACGTCTTGAATTGTGTGGAAGAAATTGAAAAAGGCTGAAATATTACAGGTCAATTCATGTGTATGTTAAATCTTTCAGTTCTTTGATTCTTGACATCAAGAATATGTTCGGGGAGGACTTGTTATTCAACTTTATGTCTAGAATCCAACTTTAGGCACAAACAAAACTAAGACAGCAAAAGGTAAAAGATTTGTCCTCTATTATCGCTGCTATAGACAACTTGGTTGATTTTAAATCAACTACTAGAGAGTGTTATGTGTCAACCTCCTTTAATTCTAAGGTAAATGACAAGGAAGAAAAGAAGAAGTCTGGTAGGGGTACATCGAAAGTTGTCATGGATAAGGACAAGACTAAGTTAATGGGTGCACAAGGTAAAAGTACCAAACCAAAATTTAACTGCTTCATTTGTGATGGTCCTCACTTTGCTAGAGAATGTCCAAAAAGGGATAAACTAAATGTTATTCAGGTTGGAGATAATGATAAGTATGAAGGGGTAGTTACTATATACATGTTTTAACTTTTAAGTAGCTTAATCATTGGATGCGGCTGCTGAAATTAGTCTTGTTGATCAAGACTTGACGAGGATTGATGCATTGTGAAAAAAAAGAGTCAATGGTAAGAGGTCTGATCTATATATAAATCAATGTAAATGAGCAGCTAATTAATGTCATACTAGATTCGGGTGCGGCCCACATATTCTTAGCTAATCGATTGGTGAAAAATCTTGGCTTGAGATTGAGTTGTAGCCACACCTTCATAACGATAGTAAATTTTAAGACATATAAGATTGCAAGTATGTCCTTTGATGTGTCGATTATGTTGGATCAACGAAGAGGTAAGCAAGATATGTTGGTTGTGAATTTAGATGATTATGGTATCATTCTTAGTCTTGATTTATTAAGAAAATCCAAGATCGCTTTAATGTTATATCTAAATGGAGTTATGATTACAAGTGAGGGCTACCCATGTTTTGTCCTATGTTGCAATGTCACAACAACAAATGCCACTAAAAGAGTAAAAAGCTTGATCTTGACCATTGCTATTGAGAAGGCATTATAAAAACATGAAAAGTGTTTCTTATGATAGTAGAAGATGAGAAAAAAGACTATTATGATGAGGTACCAAAAGAAATTACTAACGTGCTGTAGTAATTTAAGAATGTGATGTTATCTCATCTGTAAATGAAACTCCCACCAAGGAGAGATGTAGAACATTGCATTGCGTTGGTGTTAGGAGCGAAACCATCATTTCACCCCTTTACTGAATGTCACCTATAGAGTTGGTTGAATTAAGGAAGCAGTTAGGATAGTTGATTGACACTGTATATATACATCTTTTCAAAGCTCATTATAGTACTCTTATTTTGTTTCAAAAAAAGACAGATGGACTACCAGACACTAAAAAGATATAAATAAATAAAAATAAATATCCAATTCCTTTGATTCAAGACATGATGGACAAATTATATAGGGCTTCCATCTTTATAAAGCTAGACTTGCGATCCAAGTATTGGAAAGTTAGAATTGCTGAAGGGGATGGGCACAAAATGACATGTGTAACGAGGTATGATGCATATGAATTCTTGGTTATGTCATTTGACTTAACAAATGCTCTAACAACACTTAATAAATAGTTTAACAAAATCATATGAAAAGCATACTTGCTTCATTTGGCTTAACAAAATTGTGTGGCCAACCTAATCAATGGAAGATTTGGTGTATGACTGTTCTATTTTAGTGGAGATGACTGTTCTATTTTAATGGAGGTAAAATCTAAGGATTTTATGTATCTTGATGATGGATTATTCAAGGTGATGGAAACAAGATTTAGTGGTTAAGTCAAGAGACTTGGTCATATGGCTAGACTATTCAGGAAGGATGTTGTTTGGCCAGACCACCTAGGATAAAGGCAAAATTGATGTCTTCGGAGGGAACCTTGGCGATGGACAATACGAGGTAAAAAAGATAGAATTGAGGAATGGATCACGTGAGAATTGGTCAAAAAGGAAGATCCTTGTGGTGGAAGATGTTGCTTGGTTAATTGCTTTGGGTAGGGCATAATATAGGATTGTTCTGTGCACTTTGATGTTGAGACAGATTGGGGTGACAGAAGCAGAACATGTATGGTCTGCATCTTGGTAAACGAATGGGCTAGGATGAAGGAAACAATGTTTTAGGGATTCAAAGTATCTTGATGATGGATTGTGTAAGATGAAGAATTCAGTAACCGAGTCGCGAAGGTTTTGGTTGAAGAACCGAACTACACCATACGGGTGTTTGGTTTAATATGCTATATTGGCAAGGAGGTAGAACATATGTATAAGCATCTTGACTAACAGATATGCTGGGATGGGAATTCATTCACCTTGATGATGAGGACTATTTAGGGTGAAAAATTCAGTAACCAAGTTAAGGATTTGGTTGAGGAATCAAACAAATTGATGAGGATGGTTTGATGCGCTGTCTTGGTGGAGGAAGGCAAAGACGTTGAGGATTTTGAGAGTTCTGCACTTTGATAATGAGACTGTTCAGCGTGGAGATTTTTTTGAGTGAGGAAGGGGCTTGGTTAAGGAGCCGAACAAATCAACGAGGATTGTTTAGCATATTGTCTTGGTAGGAGGCAATAGAGAATTATGGTTATTCTATGAATTATGAAAACGAATGGTTCATGGTGATGGAAGCAAAATGGCATGCCTTTATTAGGCTATCATATCAGGAATTTCTGGTGGCTGAAACTTGTGACAAAGGTTGGACAACAAAGCTATTATGTCAATAAAATTTTATGATTGATTAGGAAGTATCTTGGGTACAACAATAGCATATGAAAACCAGGTCATACAAATTCAATACTAGGATGTTATGTGTGTATGCTTGGACAGGGCTGAGACTTGCCAAAGAACTTTGGCACAAGATATATTGATCACCAAAATATGGTTGCTCATTTCTATACTTGCAGGTTACATATGAGGTAGCTGAGAGAGTTGGGTGAATTTATGAGGTTTATTTGATTCTTCAAGGTGGGTTTTATATGGTGTCGTTCATGGGGAAAATGGGATATCTAAGACATTGTTGGAAGCATCTAAATTTCATGAAGATAGCTTGTGGGTGAATGAACTTGGAATGTAAGGTTGCCAAGGAGATGAGTATTGTTATGTGTGACTTGGGGGAGTCGCATATAATTTTGGCAGACATATAGGTAGGTGATAGTATGGTGTTGTAGTTGAGGTTTGTTAAAGATGGAGATCAATGAACTAGTCTTCGATACTTTGAGATGGTCTTAAAGTTTGATTTGACAAAGTTGAGAGACAAACAGGGCCTTAGAGAAGAATATAGTCACGACTTGGTTCATAAACTAGTTGATGATGAGACTATCAAGGTTTCCTAGGCATTGTAGATTTGATGGAAAAAATTCTAGTTGGATATGGGCTAGACTGAGAGGTTATGTGAGGGTGACACAAAACTGTGATAATGGGCAAACTTGTTGTAGGGGTACTTCTGGTAAGGAAGGTATGTAATGGGGTTAAATTCGACAAGGGTACAGTTATAAAAATAGTGTTAGAATGACATAGTAGTACAATATTGAAATCAATAGCATTGATGAAATCGGCAAAGTCAACATAATAGGCAACAGGGGTTGACGACAAGTCTGGAGATAGATAGTCCAAGACTTGATGAAAAACACTACTGACATGGATGGAAACATGCATAAACAGTGGCATTACGCATGGGCAGTGGTAGATTCAGCAGTAATGTACGTCTAACAATTCAATAGGACATAGGTTGATGTTCGACATGAACTCAAACTTGGATGACGAACAATCCAAAACATGCTTAGGCATAATAGAATTGGCATCAAGGATATTGGTAGTTCAACAATTAGTTTGTGAAGCAAGTTAAGGGAGTTACGGCAATTTGGGATAGTTTATGATAGTTTTTAGTAGTTTCTTGTATGGGAAAGAAATGGCCAGAATTAAGGGACATATGTTATGAAATGTACGCGAACTTAAGGACAAGTTCCTATTGTAACTTCCACTATACTTTGTAATATGTAGGTTGTAAATATTATTGTGTAGCATGCAATGCAAGTTCCATTGTGTATAGCACACATGTTAACGAACTTGTGTATATCCTTTTGAGTTAATGAAAAGTTGAGATTTGTTCTTATAATAACTTATGTGTTTGTACATGTTGCATCCTTTCTACTTGTGTGTTCCATATGTCTTGTAACAAGGGAGAGTGCAAGAAAACCTCTTGGTGATGGGAAACATTTAGTTGTTAGGCAAACACGAAAGGATCAACAGAGGGAAGGCTAACTCTAGCATGGGGTTGGAAAATTTTGACGAGAAAAATCTGACCTCATATGGTATCGAAGTGTGATTGGTTTTAAGATCATGCACCCTAAAGTCATGGTAACTATTCGAGAATAGTTGGTGTTGAGATTTTGATAGGGCAAGAGAAAGAGGGTGAAGAATGCTGAATCATTGATTCATTAAGGGAAACTACGAAAAATGTTGAAAGGGCTAAAAGTTTGTATATTTTTCTTGTGGCATAATCAGGTGAACGGTTGAAAGCTGTCGAAGAAACTATTGCCATTATGAAACGGGTAATAACAAACACTTTTAGTGGGGAAAATACATCTAAGCCTAAAGTTCCTGAATTGAAGTCTTTCAGTGGGGCAAGAAGTTCTGAGGAACTTGAAAACTTCTTGTGGGACATGAAGCAATAATTTAGTGTTGCGAAAATTGGTGTGGCCAAACAAGTGAATCTCACTGTGATGTATCTTAAATTTAATTTTTCTTACCTTTTAGTCCTTAAATGTTGAGAAAGAGGAGAGAAAATCATTGAATAAATGAGTGGATAAGAAAAAGTTTTCATTAACCACTTTCAATTGAGTTTTAAATTGATTAGACGGTGTTTTGTGTTAGAATTGGGGTTATTTGGGCTCTTATGATGTTTTTCGAAAGTTTTTAGGTGAAAAATAATTGAAATTTGAGTTTTTAGTCTAAAATACTCTTACCATGATTTTCAATGACCTCCGGTGGCTAGAATTTGTACCAACAAACTACATGTCGTTTACCCAAAAGACTACAAAGTTAAAAAAAAAAAAAAAAAAAGAAGTTCAGTCATGTTTAAGTTCTATAACAAGGCAGGCGCATTAGCCTGGACTTTCAAGAAGTACAGTGCTTGGCCTTTTTTAAAAGTCCAGACATATTTAGGCCTTTCATTGCGCGCCTAGACACACCTAGGCTTTATTTTTTAGGCCATGCATGTTTTTTCCTTTTTATTGTATATTTTTTATATTGCTTCTCAAATTAAGAATATATGAACCTTTTATTTATTTATACATTTTTGTAAAAATTATAAAGGTTTTTTTTTTGTTTTTTTTTTTTAAGTTTTCTTTTCAAACGATGATGAGTTTTTATTTTAAAAGTATTCTTTTAATAATAAAAAACATGTTTTTATCTAAACAAAAATGAAAAAAAATGATAAGAAAATAAAGTTTTGATTAAATAAATGCATTGTTTTCACTTTGATTTAAATCATTGATGTTTTTATAAATATTTACTTTAATTTCTTTGTCATAAAACTATACTTCCCATAAAAAAAAGATATGCTTTTGTTAAAAAAAATAAAGGAACACATGAATAAGAATGAGGAATTTCAACTCAAGAAAAAAAAATTTCCTTTAGAATTCAAAATTTAAATTGGTTGATTTCTTATAAATATTTATTTTAATCACTATAAATAAAATAAAAATAAATTTTAAAAATAACCTCATGTCATCATGTAGACATGCTGATTATAGGGTATTTTAGGGTTAAAATATATTTATTGAGGTTTATATGGTGTTTAAGAGGTGTTTTAAATGAAAATGAGTTGTGAAAACCAAAAACTCTTACTCTGATTTTTCAATCATTAGAGATGACTAAAAAATATACATAAAGATAACTCATTGTTTGTCCAGGTATATGACGTGTTGTTCATTGTATTAAATAGAATTGAACGGAAGGCATTTCGTTCTTTTTTAAAAAAAAAAAGGTGGGCATCAACTTTTTCTCATTAAGCCCAGCACATGAGCTTGGCCTCTTCTTTGTTTTTTATTTTTTAAAATTTAATTTTTAATTAATAAACTCTTTGTTATTTTTAAAATTATTTAGTTTATTTTTTAAAATAGTAATTGATCTTTTAGATTGTTTATGGAATTTCATAATACTTTAAAGAGATTATTGTGATTTATCTTTAATTTTTTTCTTAAATCTTAGATAAATAAATTTTATTTATATAAAGCATTTATAAGAACAAAAATCACATGTAATTAACAACTAGAATTAACCTTAAGGATAAATAAAATAAAATGCATAAACTAAAAAGAAAAACTGAGATAAAATATTTGCATGTCCATTTATTTTTTGCTTTTTACAAGGAATATGAACTTTTCACTTCAATCTTTATTTAACATCAATAAATCTTTTTTTATTATTCAATTAATTTTATTAAAGGCAAAAATAATCTTTCCATTACTTGATTAAAAAAATTATTATATTAGCAAAAGCATCCATAAAAACGCTTTTTGCTAAATAATCGTGTTGCACTAGTTAGTACTGTGTGTGTGTGTGTGTGTTAGCTATTTAACTCACACTTCGCTGTGGGTTGTAAATTTTGTTTTTCAAAAAAATATTGAGTATGCAGGCTATTTTGATATATTTTTTACATTAAAAAAGATTCAAAGTGTAAATTGAAAAATCTATGCAAGCATCTAATTAAATAAATTGATAATCATCTATGTAAATAAATAAATAAATAAGTCACTAACAACAATCAAAAGAGAATTGAAAAATTGAGAGACGAATGTAGATTAATATATTCAATCATACAAAATAAGATATTTATCCGCTTGTCTTTACTGAACTTATTTATTTAAATCAATAAAAGATAAACTCACGTCCCAAAAAACTTGTGACCTAAAAGATAAAAACAAATAAAACTGATTGAATAAACCCACACCTTAAAAAAAACTTAGGACACAAAGCCAAACATATCAAAAATATTATTTAAAAATAAATATTTTATATTTTGAAAAATAAAGTTCATTTGTATATGAGAGAAAATTATAGATAGATTAAAATAATATCTTGAAAAATCAAACACAAACAAAATAATTGTTTTTGTAAAAAAACTTCTATTAATAAAAGGCATGCAAAACTTATGATCTAGGTCATAAGACCAGGATAAACTCATAGAAAAGAATTTGAAGATAATCACAAAACCAATATTAAAAAAAAACTAATACAAACGATAAGAACGTACGAAGTCGAATCCCTAACAAATCAAATGTCGAAAGATGAAACTATGAAGAAAAACCAATCATGTAAAATAAACTAAAAACATGAGGGGTGAAAATAAAAATAATAATTAGAGGGCAAACAAAAATGTTAAATTGAATTGAAAAATATCTTTAATGAAAGGGAAAAAAAATCAAAATAATAAGGGTTAAATTGAAAAAAAAATAAAACAATAAAAACTTTGATTAAATGATGAAATTGAAAGTAAAAACAACTTTAATAGAAGTGCCAAGAAAAAAATAAAAATCAAAAGAATAAGGACCGAAATGAAAAAAAAATATATGAGAAATTGTAATTCAAGGACTAAATTGAAAAAAAAAACTATAAAAAGAACAAGAATGAAATAAGAAGTAAAAAAAAATAAGAACTGAAATCGAAAAACCAAAACCAAAACCAAAGAGAACAATCATACACTTTATCTGGCAGGAGAGAGAAAAGAAACGAAAAAAAAGAAACGATCATCAGCAACAATCCGACTACCATACACCATCATGCGTCACACCTTGTGCAAGAGGACACGGTGGCACATCAAAAAGACAACATAAAGGTTAGGTTTGGCCACCTAGTGGCCTTAAACGCATCATCTAATGGCACAGACATCATCCCTTCACTGGCGGGTGCCTAGCACGCAACATCAGCATTTAAGAAATTTAAAAGTCAACGTGAAAATACCAAAACACCCCATCAACCTTAGTAATTACCAAAAAAACCTATGTGAAAGTACAAATATACGCTCGAACCTTTTTTTTTTTTGTCTTTTCTAAGGTCAAGTTTGTATTTTATTGTACATTAAAAATGAAAAAATAAAAAAATAAAAAAAACCCTTGCCCAACAGCCTAACATTTTTTTGATCACGGGGTCAAAAAATATTTTTGCTGCTTAAAAGTGTTTGAAATGTCAACAAAATAATTGGTCAACAACTTTAAATTTTATTGATTTTAATGGTAAAAGCATAATTTTTATTATGCAAAAAAATAAAAAAGAATTAGATAGCCCCTAACAATCTTTTAATGAAGAATGAGCCAGTGAAAAAGACCAAAGAACCCCCACAATCAAGACCACTTTTTTTTCCACTCAAGAGAAACATAGTAATTGCAATATAATAATGCACAATAATATGTGTCTATTGCTATAATAAAACTTCCATGTTGTATGTATTTTGTTAAATATATCTATTTATTGCATAATTCAGGTCAATCCAAGTCGAGCCCTTACAATTCACCCTACCAGACATGGTTTCATTGTTAGGGATACATTTCAGGTGTAATATGATTTCTTTCAAACTATTAGAAACTATTAGAGCCCATTTGTTTTTGTATTTTTAAAAAAATTGAATTTTTTTTTATTTTTCTCTTTACTTCAAATTTATTATTTTTAGTGTTTTTAAATCATTTTGATGTACTAATAACAAAATAAATTTTAAAAAATAAAAAAATATTATTTTAATATATTTTTAAATAAAAAATACTTTAAAAATAATCACTATTATAATACTAAATAATTTTAATTATATTCACAACTGAAATAAAAGTAATCGGGAAACAGTTTTTGACTAGTAAAAAGGTAAGAAGGGAAGTCACGAGTAGAATTTGGCAGCAAAAATCGCAACATTGGACTTCGGTTTCACACATGTCTGGCAACACAAACCCAAAAGTGAGTGGGTGGCGCGGGGTGGGTCGATTCGAATTCTCGAAAGCACCTTCTTCAAGGAGCAGCAGGCTCATACAAAAAGTGAACAGAAAACCCCACCTCACAACAGCAACAACAATGGATGAGGAGGGTATCGAGAAGCCAAGTAAGAGGAAAAGAAATGCAGCCATAGCCAAACCAAAGGAGCAGCGTCAACATTCATCTAAAAAACAAGTAGTAGCTGACATTGAAGACCTGTTCTCTGACAAAGAAACCCAGAAAATCAGAGCCTCATTGCTTGAGTGGTACGACCACAACCAAAGAGACCTTCCTTGGAGAAGAATAACACAAACAAAAGAAACCCCATTTAAAGAAGAAGAAGAAGAAGAAGAAGAAGAAGAAGAAAGGAGGGCGTATGGGGTGTGGGTATCTGAAGTTATGTTGCAGCAGACCAGAGTTCAGACTGTGATTGATTACTATAATCGATGGATGTTAAAATGGCCCACTCTACACCATCTGGCCCAGGCTTCTCTTGAGGTTTTTACACTTTTTAACTATAAATAAATTCAATGCCTTTTTATTTGTCTAAAATCACTAATTGATTTTTTTTTCTTGTTTATGTAGGAAGTGAATGAGATGTGGGCTGGTTTAGGGTATTATAGGAGAGCACGGTTTCTGTTGGAGGTAAACCTCTGGTTAATTGGTTTTGTATTTTTTGAGTTTTTGCTTGTATTTCTCTTCTTCTGTTGCTTTACCATTACGTAATTTCAGTTGATATTAGATTTGTGGGAACTTTGATTTTTTAGCTTAATTTCTATTTGTAAGCGCATGTCTTAGAGTTTCTATGTTCCATTCATTTAGATGGTTAAAAAGCTTTCTTCAATGCTTAATGTAATTGGCTAATTATGGAAAATCTTTGTTCCCCAGACACCCTCAGGTTCTAAAAACTTGTGTGAAGTTTTATTTGCTCCATGTTGTGGGCCTTTGTAAGGAAACTGAATTATTTGAGGAGAGAGTTCTTCTGAATCCTGATACACTCTTAATTGTTTAGGGTAGGAATTTTAGAGTTTATCCGTGGAGGTCCTGTAGAAATAGAGTGGTGCCTTTTCATTCTGAGCTGCAGTGGGAAGTTAGATATCATGGTCATGTTTGTGATCATGTTTACTGGTGATCATTACCTGTTGAGTTTCTCTGGTATAGTTGATGTCATTGCTCCAATGGTCCATGAAGCTGTATTCAGGATAATGGGATGACACCTGGGATTTGATATACCCTGGATTAAACTTTATAGCTATTAATTTCCATTATGATTTTTATTTGCCTTATTTTTTGTTGGCATGTCTATTGGCTATTTAGATTGCCTTCTTTTGCAATTTAGGAGCTTTTATGACTACATTGGTGATTGGTCCTAGTTCCCTATGCGAGTTTTGAATAAGAAATGAAACCTCAATCTGATTTTTTTCAATTGGTGGGATATTGAAATGGAAATGAAAAAAAAAAAAGAAGAGTTGAGATAGAAAAGGACATGTGTTTTCTCTTAAATAGAATGTGGATGGCTAACTTAAATAGAAGAAAAACGATTTTATGCTTTACACTTACAAATCATTTATATAGCCTCTGTAGCAATAGTGAACAATTTTTAGCTTCATTTTGTTATGGCTTTAGGGAGCCAAGATGATTGTAGCTGGCGGAGATGGATTTCCTAAAATTGTTTCTTCCCTACGGAAGGTTCCCGGAATAGGAGACTATACAGCTGGTGCAATTGCCTCAATAGCATTCAAAGAAGTGAGTATATTCTACGTTTTTTCCTTTTGAATTATACGAGGGGAAGTTTTCAAGATATGTTATGTCAGGTGGTGCCAGTGGTTGATGGGAATGTAATAAGGGTACTTGCTAGGTTGAAGGCAATTTCAGCTAATCCAAAAGACAAGGTGACAGTCAAGAAATTTTGGTGAGATTTTATGCTTTCTACAATTTATTTCTTCAATTCAGGGTTTTAGCCCATTCTAGTTTGATGGACAATAGTTTTACAACGGGACAAATTATCATCTCCAATGCAACCTGATTAATGTGGTAAAAAATTGGTGTCCTGTAGATCATGCAACTGCATGTATTGTGCCCCTGGTTCCTCTCTCTAACAATTCAGTATACCTTCAAGAGAGATTTTTTTTAGCTCTCCTCTTTCAATCTGGCAAACTGCTGTCGCTTACACTTGTATTCATAGTACATAACTGTCAATCTGCACCTGGCATCTACTTAAATTATTTCTGCATTTGTTAAGGTGGTTCATTTAAAATCCTTGTGGTCAGGAAGCTAGCAGCTCAACTAGTTGATCCTCATCGTCCTGGGGATTTCAATCAGTCTCTGATGGAACTTGGTGCAACCTTATGCACTCCAGTGAACCCAAGCTGTTCTTCATGTCCTGTTTCAGGCCAATGCCGTGCACTTACAATCTCCAAGCTGGATAAGTTAGTTCTGATTACAGATTATCCTGCTAAGAGCATAAAGTTAAAGCAAAGACATGAATTTTCTGCTGTTTGTGCTGTGGAGATAACTGGAAGGCAAGATCTAATTGAGGGAGACCAATCCAGTAGTGTATTTCTTCTCGTAAAGAGGCCAGATGAAGGTTTGCTTGCTGGACTGTGGGAGTTCCCATCTGTCATGCTGGGAAAAGAAGCCGACATGACCAGAAGGAGAAAGGAAATGAATCGCTTTCTGAAAAAATCATTTAGACTTGACCCACAGAAGACCTGTAGCGTACTTCTGAGGGAAGATATTGGAGAATTTATTCACATTTTCACTCACATTCGTCTTAAGGTTTATGTAGAACTGTTGATAGTACATCTTAAAGGTTTGAGAACCCTCCTACTTCCCTTCCCTCTTTTCCTTTGCAAATGTTGTTTGCATTACAATTACTATTTCATCAAGTCTTCAAATTTCAAAACATTTCTGGTGTCATTGTTGGATAATGAATGGTTGAGATTGATGATGGAATCAATATATTTTAATCATATGGTGATACTTGATACTTAAATCTATAATATCCGGATGACATAAAATAGCCATTTTGGCAAAGATTTTTGGCTGTCTCATTCATTTAGGGTTTATACATGTCTTGAGACTATAGATAGTCCGGAACTAATTTATAAGATACTCAAAACACATTGCTACTCACTCTTGCCTGTCCATTATCTGCATCCTTCACTTGGTTTCTGTTTGCTTGCAGGTGACATGAGTGACTTGTTTAGTAAGCAAAGCAGAGAAAATATGACCTGGAAATGTGTGGATCGTGAGGCCCTTTCAAGCTTGGGATTAACATCTGGAGTGAGAAAGGTAATGATCGGACTGGGAAAGAAAAAAGTTATTTTTTCATTCCCTATCTTTTATATTATTCAGATGGGTAATTTGGTGATTGGATTGGTCCATGAAATCCTCATGCACTGCATTCATGATTAGGATGCTATGCTCCACATTGCTGTAACTAGATTTTGTTAACCAATGAACAGATATTTGTGAGGCCGATGCACTGGTTGGTATTCATGGAAAAACACCATCCATTGGTCTTGCTTAGCTGGTAGCTAAAGATAGGCAGCAAAATCCACACAATTTACGTAGTTTTATGGATAATTTTCCTCTCATATAAGCTCCTGTTAGATTGGAATAACAGTTGCATATTTCAAACCTGATTGAAAAGGTGAAAATATCCACATCAAGCACACTCTCAAGTTGATTCATAACAAGGTTTATTCTTGAAATAGTAACAAGCCAAGCATTGTACAATACATTTCTTATTCTTTACTTGTTGTTTTCAGTATGAGGCGTTCGACCATTGTTTTCTAAGTTGAAGCCATTTTGCTTTTAAAATTGTTTTCCCTGAAAATGTCTTCTTTGATGCAGGCCTGCACTATGGTTCAAAAGTTTAAGCAGAAAAGTTTGTCCACTGTTTCTGCTGCAGCAAGAAAAAGAACCAACTCAAAGAAACCTGGATCATCCTGAACTGGAACATGCTGCAGTGGATTGGTTGGTAAAGATCATTGGTATTGTACTAAATCAGTGGAAAAGGTTTTCTTCATGCCTGTGAATAGACTCCATGATTTGTTTTTTATTGGCTTCCAGATATATCTAGCCACGTATTAGTATTGATGGAGTAAGATGCATGCTTAGAAATATTTTGACATTAGATTATGATGCTCCAAATGTTTGCTTCAGCATAAGCAACATCTTCTGCCAATTTTTTTGTATACAAAGCAGCGCAATGCTTCCAGGCTTTTAAGTTGTAATGCGGATTTTATTTATTAACAATGAAATTTATTGAAATGAGTTAACCTCTTCCTTTTTTTGACAATCGAAACAACAGATCAAATGCATGGAGGCACCACCATGCATGTGATCAACCTCTTGTAAGAATTTGCATGAACTGTTAGCAAATTGAACAATTTCGTGCTGTGGACTGTCAGAAAATTTTGTTTTTCTGATATGAAAAATTTAGTGAACTATAAAGCTCTTTTTCCCCACAAGTAGAGGAAATTAAGTTAATGAGGACTTCTTGTTCTTCTTTTGTATATAAATAGTGCAGAAGGTGTACATTCTCTATATATGAATTCTATCCAGATCCATTTTGGCCTATGATTTAGAGGTTGCTAGCCCTTGGCGCAAGGGGCGTTTCAGACAGGATGATGGAAATCATCCTGCAGTTTTTCTGCAAAGGAAAGGCTGCATTGCCAACCGTGGGAGGCTACAGACTAGTGTCCGAGGGCCCAGAGCAGGGATTGTGTCATGATGGTCTTTGTAGCGTAAGAGTTCTTTTTATATATATTATTTGAATGCTCGTGCTATGCGGCAAGTTTTCTTTTTATTTTTATAAAAAATACTGTAAAAATTATAATATAAAAAACAATATATTTTTAATATTAATAATAATTTTTTTCAAATTTATTAATTATTTTATTAATAATATTAATTATAATAAAAATAATAATATTTATAACACAAATAATACTATTTTTAAAATGAATATTTAGAATTATAATAAAAATAATAATATTTATCACATAAATAATTATATTAAGAATTCCAATGATGATTATAACACAAATAATAAAATATTTTTTATATCATTACTTTTAGTTATAATAAAAATAATAATATTTATAACACAAATAATAATATTTTTAATATGAACACTTTGAATTATAAGAGAAATAATAATATTTATAACACGTTATTATATTAAGAAAACCGATGTGGGGTTGGGCGTGGACGCGTCCAGGTCTAACGTGGGGTTGGGCATTGTCGCGTTTAGACCTAATGTGGGGTTGGGCGTGGACGCGTCTAGGTACAACATGGGGTTGGTCGGGGACGCGTCTAGACCCAACATGGGGTTGGGCGTGGACGTGTCCAGGTCCAACATGGGGTCGTCCAGACCCAACATGGAGTTGGGCGTGAACGCGTCCAGGTACAACATGAGGTTGGACAGGGATGCGTCCAAACCCAACGTGGGGTTGGCTAGGGACGCGTCCAGGTCCAACGTGGAGTTAGGCGCGGACACGTCCAAGTCCAACATGGGGTTGGGCAGGGATGCGTTTAGTTCCAACATGGGGTTGGCCGTGGACGCGTCTAGGTCCAAGTTATGGTTGGGCGCGGACATGTCCACACCCAACCTGAGGTTGGTCGCGGTCGCGTCCAGACCCAACGTGGGGTTGGGCGCGGACGCGTCTAGCCTAACGTGGGGTTGAGCGGGGACGCGTCCAGGTCCAAAAATGGGGTTGGCCGCGGTCGCGTCCAAGTCCAACATGGGGTTGGCCGCGGACGCGTCCAGCTCAACGTGGGGTTGGCCGCGGACGCGTCCAAGGCCAACGTGGGGTTGGCCGCGGTCGCTTCCAGACCCAACGTGGGGTTGGGCGTGGACGCGTCCAGGTCCAACATGGGGTTGGCATGGGACGTGTCCAGACCCAACATGGGGTTGGGCATGGATGGGTACAAGTCCAACATGGCGTCGGACGTGGACGCGTCCAGGTCCAACATGGGGTTGGCCTCCAAGGGCAATATGGGGTGGGTCGTTGACGCGTCTAGGTCCTACTTGTGGTTGGGCGCGGATGCGTCCCCGCCTAACCTGGAGTTGGTCGCAGTTGCGTCCAGACCCAACGTGAGATTGGGCGCGGACGGGTCCCCGCCAAACCTGGAGTTGGACGTGATCACCTTCAGACCCAACATGGAGTTGGGCGTGGACGCATCCAGGTCCAACATGCAGTTGGGCGAAGACGCGTCCAGACCCAACGTGAGGTTGGGCGTGGAAGTGTTCAGGTCCAACATGTTATTACCACCAAACAAAACCCATATGGTTGATTGAAAGATAAAATTAAAAGTTAGTATTATTATTTGTGCCATAAATATTATCATTTTTATTATAATTGAAGGTATTAATATTAAAAATACTATTATTTGTGTTATAAATATTACTGTTTCTATTATAGTTCAAAGCATTAATATCAAAAATATTATTATTTGCGATACAAATATTTTTATTTTTATTATAATTGAAAGTAATAATATTTATTTTCATTGTAGTTCAAAGTATTAATATAAAAGATATTGTTATTTGTGGTACAAAGATTATTATTTTTATTATCATTGAAAGTATTATACTAAAAAATATTATTATTTGTGGTCAGCAGGGCAACTTAGGCGTCAGGTCTCGCCACGTGACGTGCAGGTTTGACTGTACGCCTTGGGCAAGGCAGCCCAAACGCCAGGAGTCCCCACGCGGGGGAGCGGGCATGGCTCACGCCAGGGCAAGGGCAAGCCAGCCCCAGCGCCACGTGGCGCTCGGGCCTGACCTAGCGCAATGGCAGGTTAGCCTATACGCCAGGTGTCCTCACATGGGGGCGCGGGCTTGGCAGACACCCGGGGCAGCCCCACCAAAACTTGAAGTGACCATTTTCTCCCCAACCATCCATTCAATGCTAAATGCAATCCCAGTGAAAAAGACAACCCCACCTCTTCCCCGCTGCCCTTACAACTCTTTATGGCAAGGGTTGGGCTGCCATTACACTGCTCTAATTCACAGTGCTTTAAGTCTAGGTAAATTGTAAGAGAGGCACTGAGCCTTTTTAGTATATTGTACATTGGGTTGGCCGAGGACGCATCCAGGTCCAACATGTTATTACCACCAAACAAAACCCATATGGTTGATTGAAAGATAAATTAAAAGTTAGTATTATTATTTATGCCATAAATATTATCATTTTTATTATAATTGAAGGTATTAATATTAAAAACATTATTATTTGTGTTATAAATATTACTATTTCTATTATAGTTCAAAGCATTAATATCAAAAATATTATTATTTGCGGTACAAATAATTTTATTTTTGTTATAATTGAAAGTAATAATATTTATTTTCATTGTAGTTCAAAGTATTAATATAAAAAATATTGTTATTTGTGTTACAAAGATTATTATTTTTATTATCATTGAAAGTATTAATACTAAAATATATTATTATTTGTGGTCTTAGTGCATAGGCAGGGCAGCCCAAGCGTCAGGTCTCATCACGTGGCACGCGGGTCCGGCTGAACGCCCTAGGCAAGGCAGTCCAAGCGCTAGGTGTCCCCACATGGGGGAGTGGGCTTGGCTCACGCCAGGGCAAGGACAAGTCAGCCCCAGCGGCACGTGGCGCTCATGCCTGACTCAGCGTAAGGGCGGGTCAGCCTAAGCCCAGGTGTCCTCATGTGGGGGTGCAGACCTGGCAGACACCTAGGGCAACCTCACCAAAACTT
This sequence comes from Populus trichocarpa, assembly GCF_000002775.5. Taxonomy (NCBI): domain Eukaryota; kingdom Viridiplantae; phylum Streptophyta; class Magnoliopsida; order Malpighiales; family Salicaceae; genus Populus; species Populus trichocarpa. The sequence goes on along the minus strand of NC_037298.2, from coordinate 12,829,904 downwards.
GAAGTGGTTATTTTCTTCTCAACTATCCATTAAATGTCAAATGCATCCCGGTGAAAAGATAACTCCATCCCTTTTCTGCTGCTCTTGCAATTTTTTATGGCAAGGGCTGAATTATCATTACACTGCTACAATTCAAAATACTTTAAGTCGAGGTAAACAATAAGAGGAGCATATTGTGTAATATATATGGCGGTAAAGGATACTTTCTGGATGATATTGAATACTCTGTAACTTGAGTTTTTATGCTACTTAGGTTAGAAAATATAAAAGATAAATATGCAAGTAAATATAGCCAACAGCCACTGAGTGGCAAGGGATGGTTGACAACTAGGGACCTAGGGTTTGAACTTTCAATTATCTTGATCTTGTCATCATGTGAAATACATATATGTCCAAGAAGAAAAAGAAAAGGAAACAATAAAAGAAATCAGTGGCATGTATTCTACCAAACATTGTGTGGATCAGAAGACTCTTTTCTCTTTCCTCGCTGCTGCTTCTCTTCCAGTTTGTATACGATTAGCCCTCCAATCAGTCTGTTTTTCTTCTCATATAAAGAGCAAGTGAAATAATAATTAAAAAAAAAAAAGAGAAGATAAATGAGTGGTCATTGAAAAAACGCAGAGACGACGATAATAAGAAATCCTAGGGTTATTAACAAAATTTCTAAAATATGACAACAAGAGGTGGAGCGGTGGGAGTTTCAAGCTTCCCGTCATCACCTTCATGTTTCAGGAAGAATGGCAGAGCCACCTCCTCTCCTCCACTCCATTTGGTATGCGTCTATTTCTGACATGTATGCAATTATTTATTCATTCCATATCACATAAATCACACTTCCTTAATTGTCTGTTTAATCTATTTTATTTTAGCTCTTTAACATTTTGTATGGTCTGTGAGAATGAGAGCAGCAGATGGCCAGCAAGTTGGTATCATCGCGAAGAAGAATTACGTGCTCTGCTGTGCAAGAATCGTCCACTTCCACCGGTAAGCTGACATGTTCTTGGTTCATAGCAATAAGTCTAGTCGTGTTCAAGTGTCAGTTTTAAAATTGTAAGAGAACCGTGTCAGTTGCTGCTGATGCAACGGAGGTAAAGCCAGTTGAAAAGAAGGCCCCAGCAAAACCCAAGAAAGCTCCTGCCAAGCCACTTGCTCAGCTGATGGAGGAGGATGTGATCCCTTCTCTGAAAGCTACTCTTGAGGCTCAAGATGATATCACTGAACTCGAGCTATCATTCACAGACAACAGAGTAAGTATCCCATCTTGTTTCTTTGATGTATTTTTGCCTAAAATGTCAGCAATTAATCTTTCTATTGGTATATTAAAAATCCCAGTTGGAAGGCTCCTTTCTACAGAAGGGCACTCCTTATTCATTTTGGGCATTCTTCCCTGATGGACTCACAGGTAACTTTTATTTGATGGCAGCTTGAGGGTTAAAACTATGGTATAGCCTGTCAATATTTCATCTTACAATTAACAAAAACAACTGGCATCATTTCCTTGTTGGGGCAGGTCCAAAAGGGTTTTCTCTATCATCCTATGGTTCAGGAGTCAGCACAGTTGAGCCTTTTCTGATCGATGAGAAGAAAATTACTGAAAAACACATCGTGTTTTGGGTGGAAAAACGCTTGGCAGCTCAAGGAATCATTCCTGTGTGGAAAGGGTAGTCACTCACAAGTCACCTGATTAAAAGTTTCTTCTATTCATTCGAGATGATGTAAGACAAACAAAATCACCAATTGTTTTGCATTTATGTTCAATAGCAAAGATGTTACATACCGTTATGTAAGGTAGAGACTGTTGATATCTAGTTGCATGAAGCCTGCAAGAGAGAGAGAGAGAGAGAGAGAGAGAGTAATATATTAAGGAAGAAAAGAGTTCCCTGGGGATCAAGGTCTCGGGAGCTTGTCGAAACAAGAGTGTGACAAAACGATGACAGATCTTAAGGAAGCCAGTATTCCTGTAATGCCAGGTTAAACTAATGTAGCAAGAAGTTGACGTTCACCAATATGAAAATGCAATTTCCATTATTGCAACTTATAAATAGTGAAAGCTTGATAATCACAGTAAATTCCATGAAAATTCTCGAGGCTCATCCTGCAATCACTCGCACTTCCATGATTCCATCACATCATAACAGGACTAAATATGCCAGATCATCCAACAAGCACACAAACATGCCCTGCATTTCGCTCATGCATAAAGAGAACCTCAGTAACATTGAACCGCACAGGGGCAATAGTATACATAAGTCATATGTAGCACATTCTCACTTTCGCAAGGTCATGTCTACACAAAAGGACCATCGACTGTCTTCATAAATAACATCTCTAAATAAGTACCATGTTTTGGGTTTTAATAAACACCAAGAAATCATTACATGATTCCAGATCCAGAAACAGCATTTGTCTCGTGCAGTGATGTGGTAGTGTTAGTTCTCATAACTGGCTTTGGCATTCTGAACTGCACGGTGAAGTTCACTTAAGAAGTCCATCTGTGGATTAGGAGCTCCGACACTGTTCACTGGAGACATTACCTGAAAAGCAATCCAATAGCAGATCACATGAGTGAGGGAGAGGGATGGAGGGGGTGGGGGTGAGGGAGAGGGATTAACCTGATGAGGGAGTTTAAATTGTCCCCATGCTGGTGGGCTGCTTCCTGAATACATAACTGGTCTTTCTGAAAATGAAAAACAAGGAAGAGAACAATATTGCTGGGGAACTAGGGATCAATAAACACACTACCCAATACATGATAGCACACATAGGCATTCTACATGGCCTTTCTGCAATCTATATAGATGCTTGCAAGGTTCTAGCAGAAATTTATTTCATTGTTTTTGTTCCAATTGCAAAGAAAAGAATCAAGCAACATAGACAGGAGAGTGGAAAGGACTACCACATTACAAGAGAATCAAAACAAAACAAAAGCGCTGACACATCATACACCCAAACTACCAACAGCAACTAAAATCTAGAAGTAACGTTGCAAAAAAAAAAATTCCACTTGACAAGAGGCAAAAATTTGTCCTTGTTGTGGCCTTATTGACAACTTTAACTATATCAGCATATCTAACCACTGAAAAGATACTGATGGATATCCGTGAGACATCAAAGTAATGTTGATAGCACCAGACACTGCCATTAAAACATAAAAGTCCTGTATAATTCTGGTACCTAGAAGAAAACACTGGTGCTGGTTCAACCTATAAGATCAATATCATAGACATCAATAGAAGGGGGTGTTACAACATAACTCAATCTACACCTTTTCTCTTCCATTTCCGAGCTCTCATAATTCATACAAACATCGATATGCTATAAGATCCGTCCAACATTCACAAAAATTAACATATGACATAATAAAGGGCCTCTTGACTTTACAATCAAAATAAACATCATTTTATTAGAACTCTACCGGTCAAGGAACTTAGCATAAACAAAATGACATAAAAAATACAACTTTTACACAGGCAATGAAAAACACAACATCAAAAAGCTAATACCACTCACTCACCAGATAAATCTATCGCTGTATCATTGTAGCTATGCATTATCGCTGCCCAACCTGCACTTGAAAACAAATATATGTATGTATGTATGTATGTACGTATGAAAAGCATGGAATAGAAAACAGATAGGTTAAAAATAGCATTCAAAGTGCCTAAAATGAATGGGCTTGAGCTTCATAGCTCAGCAGTTAACCTAGATTGGCGATGAAAATAAGCAACTAACTAACTAACTAAATAAATTTTTATTTTTATTCTTGAAAGGAACAGTAGTGGAGTGTGCATACGATCATTTAGAAGCTGAGAAGCCTCACTGCGACAACATCCTTCTAATGGTATTAAAGTGTGGGGAGAGGAGTTGTCATTGAGGAGACTGCTGCTCCCTGCATCACCATGATGATCCGGGATATTATTTCTTGTATTAGCATGTGATTGTGGCTGCTGGTTCTTCTCTCCATCATTTTGATAAAGACTGTTACCTCTATCAAACCGATCTGCACCAGACCAAAATCCGAACTTCATTTTCAAGAATTTAAATTTAATTTAACTAATTAACTAAAAACGAAAAACTGACCTCCTGATTTGCGTCTATTGAGAGAACGGTTCCTGAAAAACAAACAAGCAAACAAAGAGGTTTTTGTGAGAAATAGAAGAGGATAAAAATTTAAAAGCTTAAAAAAAGGAGGCGGAGGCGTGCCTTTGATTGGGAGGAGCATAGCGCTTGACTGTTGTGGAATCTGGAGGAGGAGCAGTGGCAGCAGGTGTAGGGTTTTCCAGCATCTCTCCCTGTCTCTCTATCTCAGTCGATGAATCGGAGGCTTACCGCGACACCTTACCTGTGGGAAATCAGGTAGGATCCAGAGGTGTGCTGGTTTTGTTTCCCACGCGCCTTTTCTGTCACTTTGCTTCCTAATTAATACTAGTATTATTTATCGTTACGCCACCAATCTGCTCGGAAGTCTTACTATTTTATTTCATTTTCATCCTCTTGTTTCACTCATTTTGACCTAACTCCTCTATAACTCTTTTTAACGAGCGTTAATTTTGCATTGGTCAGATTTTTCCTTAAATAAAAAAAAATATTAAGTTAATAAAAAAAATATAAGAAAAATACAAGATTAAAATCATTAACTAATTAGGTCCAATAAATTTGATTAATTTAATAATATAATTTTAAAAAACCATTATAAATAATATAAATAAAAAAAAACAATAATTAATCATACTCAAAGAAGAAGAAAGAAAAGTCCATCAAAGACCTACCATCGTTCAACAACTAGAAATAATTTATCTAGATGGTTCAAACGTCATGTGAAAGGTTTCATATTGACACCAAGAGAGGTTGCATGAACTAAAAAGCAAAATAATTTAAATATAATGAGATGAGCATCTCATGCTTATATTTAATAAATTAATTAAAAAAAATTAAAAAACAAATTTTTTTAAAAAAATAAATTGAACATAGAACAATAAAAAAAGGACATGGGATAACTGAGGTCATTATCAATATAAGTAAAAAATCCTATAGAAAAAAAAAGGAGTCTAATTTTCAATTACATAAATGTTAAGGGATGAAACTAAAAAAACATGAGTTTAAAACAAGAGGAGAAAAAACAAGCAAACTCAAGCGAATTTTCTAAACTTGAGTTAATCTTTCAAACACGCAACTTGTGAAATTTTAGACCCATAATCAATCAAGAAGCTCAATTTCTAACAAATTAAATATTGGAGCACGAAATAAGGAAAAAAAGATCGATCTAATAAAATTGTCAAGACAAAAAAAATAGCAATTAAAATAATGAGGATCAAATTGACAGAAAAAAATTAAAAAGGATAAAATTGTAAAAAAGACAATTTAAAAATCATCTCAAATAAAATAAATATTAATTAAAAGAATACGGACCAAATTTGAAAGATTAAAAGTTAGGGATGAAATCGAAAAAAAATCTAATTTCATAAATCATCTTAAATAAAATAAATAGAAATTAAAAGAATAATGATCAAATATAAAAAAATAATAAGGTGAAGAGCTGTTTTTATTTTTTGCAGGTCAATTATGAAATCAAGGAAATGAGAGAGAGAGAACAAGAAAAAATGGGTCACGCAAGCCAAATTAGATGTTTAGAAAAAATCATGCTTAATTATTTAGAAAAAAATAAAAAGATGATAAAACTCCTAGATCCAAGTTTAGAAATTTTTGTTTTTAAAGGTGATTAAGTAACTTTAATATATTGAATATATATGTAAAGATCTTACTGCCCCCATCGTATTCATAAATGATTTTTTGACAATTTAAAAAAAACTAATATACCCTTTATGCAAGGCTTAATGATTTTGGAGTAAAGAAAAAAATTACCGCTTTACTATTATAATCTACAATAAATTTACTCTTGGTTCAAAGTGTTTGGGCTAAGCACTTGTAGTTATTTTTTTAATGGTAACTGATATTTTAACAAGATAGTATAATTTTTTTTTTATTATTTTGAGATATAGTAAGAAATTGGTCTATGTATCCATGTTATATTGTGCTTAAGATTTTAAGTTAACTTTTAATATAAAAAAAAGATAGTGCTCACATTATAAATATCATGAATTTTTTTTAATTGAAAAATTAAAAGCTAATATCTAAGCTTAATAAAATGAATTGACTAATATAGAAATTTATAAATAAAAAAATAGTTTCAGTGCTAATTAAAAACTAGAACGAGAAACTGATTTTTCTTGTTATAAGCAAACAATAGATGCACATGGAATTTTTTTACTTTAACTGTCATTTTTATTTTATACATTTTTTACTTATCTTAGAGGCAATTTTTGGTCACTAGAAAAAAATTAAAGATAAATTACAATAATTTCTTTTAAGTACTATGAAAGAATCAATTCAAAAAATTAATTGATTAATTGCTAGTTCGAGAAAAACTAAGCTAAACAATTAAGAAAAATTGAAAAAGAGTATTGATTAAAATTTAAATTAAAAATAAAAGAAAATTCTTTAAAAAGAGACCACGCCTACGTGTCTGGTCAAAAATAAAATAGCCTAAGCTTGCATGTCTCTTTTATATGAACTCATTGACCATAAGTTCAGTTTTTAGTATTCGAAAACTTTCTCAATTAAAAATCTCAGGGACCTATAAAGAAACAAAATGGCTACGAAAAGAAGCTGTGTTTGTGGATAGGCATAGCAGCGTAAAAATGTGTTCGTAAGTGGTCTGAAACTGCGCCGAAACTATATATTTTCACTGAGCTATCAAGATTAGGTTATGATCAAAGCCTGACACGGCTTGCAAAACTTCACAACCTTCTAGACTGTCGAGCATAATTGGTTCAGCTTCATCACACGAGCTCCCTAGCCCAAGCCTGCCGTTCCTACCACAGCCCCAAACCCACACCTCTCCTTTAGATGTGACAGCGATGGAATGTACTCGACCTCCAGACACTAAGATAGCAGTTTCCCCTGCCAATCCCTCAACCTCCATTGGGACATTCTCTGGCCCTGGCCTTCCAAGCTGGGAACTCTGGTTCCATCCCCATGAAACTATACTTGTGGCATCTCCTTTTCCCTCTGGTGATTTAGCTTGGCAAATTGCCAGAGAATGGCCGAGGCCTGATGCAATAGCCAAGGCCGGGAAGCTTATATCGACCGGAAAAAATCCCATGTCATGGTTTGCCCTCCCCAGCTGTCCATATACATTGCTCCCCGAGCTTAATAGAGTGCCATCACCTGAAAATTGTACAGCTAAAATAAATAAGCAATGCACATTTACACATCTTAACATTCACAACTATGTAATGTCATTACTCACGGCAAAGAACCAAAGAATGATCAAGCCCGCATGCAATGTCTACAACTTCAACTCCTTTTAATTCTTCTACTGAACAGGGATCCCAAACTATCGGCATGTCCTTTTCTTTCTCCATTCCTTCTAAAACCAGTCTTTCAGCAACTTCCACTGTTGATTGTGTGATTACTTCATGTTTAACTACATTCATACTGGAATCAAGTGGAGATGCCTCAACAAGACCACCCATCTTTCCTAACCTACCATCAGCCAGATAACCCCAGCCAAACAATTTTCCTTCCACAGTCTGCGCGAGAGTGTGCCCCCAACCAAATGATACCTGTTGAAGAAAATTGAAATCAAGAAGCTTCCCATCTTTCGAATTAGATTACTCGAAACATTCTGTAGTTATTATATCGACATGGGGTAGCCTTGTGCTGGTGCTACTCAAGAAAAATGAGAATTCATTCTACCTTAGCTATCTTTTGACCTTCAAGTGCTTCAACTTTAGAAGGCACCGAAGCTTCTGTTATGCCTTTGCCGAGACCAAGCTGTCCACGCTTAGACTTGCCCCAAACCCACAATGACCCATCATCTCCGATCGCTGCAGAGACAACACCAGATGCAAATGCAGCAGTGACTTGCACTTGGTCCAACCCTTCTACTCTCTTCGGTTCATTCCATGTATCTCTGCTTATGATCAACCAACGTTCATACAATTATTTATTGGATCTTTTGTTCTCTGTTTTTTCAAATTAAAAACTGTGAAGTTGGGGAAATAAAACAAACAGTTGGCAGACAATTTGTTTAATGAAAATGTGACCTGGGAGAAAGGAGGCCGCGGCCGAGCTGGACTTCGTGGTTGCGACCCCATGCCCAGAGCTGGCCATGAGAAGTGACGGCAAGTGAGTGGTAGTGTCCCGCACTGACTGATGTGATATCAGAGGGAAGCCCAGTAACGGGGGTGGGCTCATAAGCATCCATACCGTGGCCTATCAGAGAAGTGGGCAGTCCCAGAGCTCCATGGCTCCCATCCCCAAAGCTCATTACTTCTGTACCGCTGCTCATCCATCTTGTTCTTGAGCTTCTTGCAATTAGATTCAGGAGTTTCTTCTCCTTTAACACTCTTCGAATTCGAAGCATCTCCTTGACTATCGTTCTCAGTTTATTGTGATTTAGGTCTTTGTTTACTTGAAACCAAGGTTTTCAGTTCCATTGTTGATTTGTCTTTGTTTAACTTGAACCAAAGTTTCTCAATTCCGTTGTTGGTGGTGTTTTGTTTTTTTTTTAAATTGGAATGATCATTCGAGTTTATTAAAAGAAAAGCTGAAGCATGTCTATACTCTATACTGCATTGCTACAGTATTTTTTTCATATTTAATTTTGCAATTAACATTAATAAATAGCTAGAAAGTTAAAGCATTCGGTATAACACTGTAACTTTTTTTCTCTCGCTTTTTTGTGTTGCTTGAACCATAATTTCCAAACCCTTTTAGGTAGAATACTCTATCCAAGACTCGAGTTATATATTTTAACTGGATTACTGACTCATTTCAGGTTAATTTTATTTTTTTATAAACCAAAAACAACATTGTTTTTGTAATAAAAAAAAAATAGCTAACAGTTTTTTTGACCGGATCTTGTAAGATCAACCTGAAATTTTGATTGATCACCCGTGTTTCTATCTTTCTTTTTTTTTAAAACCTGGTCAGGTTCTGGTTTAGGGTTGGTTGGTTCCTAGGTCGACTTGCCGGGCCAAATCGGGTTTTAAACCTTTGGCTTGAACACGTAGTTTTTTTTCCTTTTTCTTTTGTTTTTGTTTTTTATTTTTTTTTTGCAATTGAATTTTTGTTATGATTTTTTTAAAAAGAAATTTATCAATTTTATTTTTTAATATTAGGATAGTTGAAAATTTAGATTTGTAACTTTAATTTTTTTTTGTAAAACAAAATGACATCGTTTTTGTTAAAAAAAAATAGTTAACAAGTTACAACCGAGTTTTTGATTGGATCTTGTAGGGTCAATCTAAGTTTTTGTCTTCCCTTATTTTTTCTTAAACATGGCCTGGTTTCAGTTCCAAGATCCGTCGGGTCAAATCAGATTTTAAAACAATGGCTTGAACATGTGACTTTATTTTCCTTTTCCTTTTGTTTTTTTTTTTTGTTATTGATTTTTTATTATGATATTTTTTCAATTTTTTTGTCGATTTTATTTGTTAATATTTGGATGGTTAAGAATTTAGTTTTGTAATTTGTTTCTTTTTAATTTCTTTTTTTAGTGTGGTTTACAGGTTTGTCAAGATAATCCAAGTTTTTTTTTTCTTTTTTAATTGTATTTGTTTTTTTATAATTTATTTTTTTATCATATAGTTAACAAAAATAGTTTTAGAGAAAAAACAATATTATTAAACTTTATAAGTAACAAAAACTAAAGGGTGTGGGGAAACCATTGTTTATCCACACTTATCGCATTATGAATTATAATAATAATCTGCAATGTTTTGCTTTTTTTTTTAATTTTTGTTAAGATTTTTTTTCAAATTATTTTTTTTTTACCAATTTTATCTTTTAATATTAGGATGATTGAAAATTTAGCTTCGTGGTTTGTTTCTTTTTATTTTTTATTTCTATTAGGTTAGCATGGTTTGCGGGTTTGCTAGAATAACCCAAGTTGCTGCAATTTACGGGTTTGGTAGTGGAGTGTATTTTATATATATATATATATATATATATATATATATATATATATATATATATATATATATATTTTAATTGAACTTGATTTTTTTTATCATCTATTTTTTTAGAGAAAAATCATGTTATTAAACTTTACAAAGTCCATAGACCTGTTCGCAGGTTTGGGTGGTTAATTTGGTTTGCAGTTTTAACAAATTTAATTATTTTTAATTATTCCTTTTTCAATTTCATCCTTAGATATTGAGTTAATTGAGAATTCAGTTTTATAACTGGTTTAGTTTCGCCTTTTGTGAGGTTATCTCAGTCTCAAAAAAAAATATTGATATTAGATTGGTGTTTGATTTCGCAATTGTCTATTTTTGTCATTATATAGTTAAATAAAAAATTGTTTTGAAAAAAAAAAACAAATTAGAATCTCAATGGAGTCCATAACCTAGTTCACATGTTTGACATTCTAGCCCAAGTAACCCAATCACGAGTTTGACAAGTTTACTCATCGACCAGATATGATTTTTTTTTTGTTTTAGGTCTTTTAATTTTTTTTATTCCGTCCTTTAATATTGGATTAATTGAGAAATAAATTGTATTAATTTTTGTTTGCTTTCTATAGGGATAATTGTCTCAAAGAAGTGTATGTTTTTAGATTGGTGCTTAACATCTATTTTTATCATTTAATTAAATAAAAAAAGTTTATAAAAAAAAGTTATTAAACCCAATAAAGTCTATGACCTAAGTCGTGAGGGGACTGAGATTGATCAAATCTGTCATTGTTTTAATATTTTTTAAAAGTTGTTATCTTGATTTTTTTTTCTTCAAAAAAAAGATAAGTCATGTTTTTACTAGTCATCAAGGTTGCATTTGGGCTCCTGAAATCGATCAATTTAAGTCGAGCTAGCTCCTATGCAGTTTAATTGGAAACTCAAGTTAGACAAATAGCCGAGTCAGGAAGTTTCAAAATTGACCGATCTTGTCAAGTTTAATAACACTTTTACAAAATTCTCCACACTCTTAATATTTTTTTTACATTTAAACTAGTGTGTGTGTAATTTAAATATTAATTCAATATATATAATTTCAATTCAAACATAAAAATAAATTAATTTGAAATTATGCCATTCAATTAGCAATGCAAGTATCTAAATATAATTTCAAAATTTAAACATTTCTATTTAATAACTACTAGATTGTTGGCTTGCAATACTCTACGGATCAAATTAATTTTTTTAATATGAAAAGAAACATTCAGATGTGGCTAAAATTTTTCTAGTAGAACAAAAAAGTGGAAGTTGATTTAATATGACTTGATCAACTCGACAGGTCAAAAAATAACCTGGCTAATTGATAAAAATATAATTTTTCTGAAAAATTCAAGACAACATTATTTTTAAAAATACAAAGACAACAATATTGGATCGACCCAAGTTATGAGATCATGATAATTTCAAATAAAAAAAATCAAAACAAATTATAAATCTCAATTCTCAATAAACCTATTGTTGAATGATGAAATTATGAAAAAATCAATCTAAAAATGGAAACGATAAAATAACCTAAGTCTTCCTAAATTAATTCACAAAACTTATGACCTGAGTCGTGAGATTAAAATAACTTTATAGAAAATAAATCGAAACAAATGACAAAACCTAATTCATAATCAATCAAATATTGAATGATAAAACTGAAAATATCTTAAAAAATAGACAAAAATAACTTGAGTCAACTGATTTAATTCGCTAAACCCGGATATAGATCACGAGATTGAGACAACTACAAAAAAAACAAAGCAAACCGTGATAAATTATGAAGTCCAATATCCAATAAACCCAAGTGTTGAATAATGAAAGTAGAAAAAAAAACATAGAATAAAAAATGAACAAAATACATAAAAAAACAAAAAAAAATTATTCACGAAATGGAACAGATGTAATGAAACTGAAACATCTCAGCTGAAATTTGGCCAAGAAATCTGTAATATACTGGGAATCAAAGGGAATTGAAATTTATTCCAGGTTATTCTATTTATTAAAATAATACAAGATATACCGGTTATTCTGTCCCAAAAAAAACACGGAATTAACAATCTTTGTTGAAACTGAAAAGTGAAAAAGCAACATGAAACCAGCCTAAAATTGTAAATGGGCCTAGCTTCATGACTTGAGGCAAGCAATAACCCGGTTTTCCCGGCCCATGATTCTGAACAAGACTTTTTTCAGTTTATTAAATAAAAAAGAAAAAAAAAACTGACAAGATATTGCCCATCTGATAATCTAAGATTTTTGAGGATCCCGAGGGGGACCAAAAGAAAGGGCAATGGTTAAGAGGCAGCCATGTGGCAAAGGAGCTTCCACACCACCCACTCATTACTGATGACAATATCCATTATCCAAGTAATCAATCCACGTGTGAGTTCCCTGTTGGACAACCAGATCCTAACCTAATCTAAAAGTTGGGCCACATCTCCTGTCAGCCATGATTTCAAGCCCACAAGTTGTGGTTTACCTTAATTTGGCCCTTATTCCCTCCCTAGTTTTTGTTTATTCTAGGCGAGAGCTGCAGTCTATCAGAGTCATACTTGTGTGGTAGCAGGGGCACGCACACACAAAAACACAGAAAGAAAAAGAAGAAGAAGAAGAAGAAGAAGGACAAGGGAAAGGGGGAGAAATGGCAGCACAAGCACTCGTGTCATCATCTCTTACCTCTTCAGTGGAGACTGCTAGGAAAGTGCTAGGAGCAAGACCAACCCAGTCACCATTCGTGTCCTCAAGGAAAAGCTCTTTTGTTGTTAGAGCAGCTTCTACTCCCCCTGTTAAGGTATGATATCGATCTGCTTCTTTCCCTGATTTCATTTACAAATATTCAGTAGAGGCTAGTGCTGCTCACGTCGCAATTCTCAATTCTTCAGCAAGGAAACAGGCAGCTGTGGTTCGCATCGAAACAAAGCCTGTCTTACTTGGATGGCAGGTAAATCATGCATGGATATACATATACACACACAGAAATGATCATTGAGTAAATTAATTAAGTCGGCATCTAATTCGCTTTTCCTCTTCGAAATTTCTACTCTATAGCCTTCCAGGTGACTTCGGATTCGACCCACTCGGACTTTCAGACCCTGAAGGCACAGGAGGTTTCATTGAGCCAAAATGGTTAGCCTACGGTGAGATCATTAACGGACGATATGCCATGTTGGGGGCGGTTGGTGCCATTGCACCAGAAATTCTTGGAAAGGCTGGCCTCATACCTCCGGAGACCGCCCTCCCTTGGTTCAGGACTGGTGTCATCCCACCGGCCGGGACATACAGCTACTGGGCAGATCCATACACGCTGTTTGTTTTCGAGATGGCACTCATGGGATTCGCAGAGCACAGGAGGTTACAGGACTGGGCAAAACCAGGTTCCATGGGCAAGCAGTATTTCCTGGGATTCGAGAAGTATTTGGGTGGGTCCGGAGAACCAGCCTACCCTGGCGGACCCTTGTTTAACCCCCTTGGATTTGGGAAAGACGAGAAGTCGTTGAAAGACTTGAAGTTGAAGGAGGTGAAGAATGGCAGGTTGGCTATGTTGGCCATCTTGGGTTACTTTGTGCAAGGTCTCGTGACCGGAGTCGGACCATACCAAAACCTCCTGGATCACCTGGCCGATCCTGTCCACAACAATATCTTGACCAGCCTTAAATTTCATTAGGGCTCATTCTTGCCTGTTTGGGGATAGGAATAGACCCCCCTCTGAACCCCTTTCCAGTCCTCTCCTACTCATTGTAACCATTGGTGTGAAAAGCTCTTTTGTAATTCTCTGTAAGAAAATCTCCCTCTCTTGTTTCTCTTGTGATAATGAAGCAGCTTAATTAATGGCCATAACAGGTATGTGCTCGGGTACACAGCAGCGATGGCACCTGTGATGAAGCTAGAGAATCGAACCAACTCACAAAATTGAAAAAAATAAAATAAATAAAAACCGTCGACGGGAAGCTTTCACCTTCTTTGCCCCTTTAAAAAAATCTAATGGGTAGAATCATTTTTATAATAATAGGAATATTTTTGTATTTTTAAACTGATTGGGATAGGATTGGTATTTTGTTTTTTTGATGGCACAATAAGTTTATATCACTGCTCTTAAAATAAATAAATTGAGGGTTACAGAATGTGTAGAGACTAGAGAGTTAAATAATCTATTTACCCTTATAATAATAAAAAAATTAACTAAAAGTGGAGGGCTTTTTTGTATCTTTCTTGTATATTAAAAAAACCTAGCTACCCTGAAGTTTAAATTTTTACCCTTTGGTCAGAGGGTATTTTTACGTTAAGCTATATATATATATATATAATGGGTTGGGTTGGGGTGGTGGCAATTTGGTCTTTTCATAAATCAAAAGTAATTTAAAAAACATTGATTTGCGCGTCGCTTTGCTGCATTCAAACGATGCGTGTAAATGATTATAGTGGCCAAAATTATTATTTCAGGGTGGCTTCTAGTTCATCGCAACATTTTCTTTATGATTTGGTGCCGTATTAGAAATGATTTTTGGTTTAGAGTTAATGACTATTTTTTTTTTCTTTCCTCTTTTCCTTGTTGTTTGTGCTTTTTTAAATCAATTACTAAACTTCTCTTTCTTTTTTTCTAGTCCTTATTTTGTCAGTTGTTATTTGTTTTATTTGAAATAATTTCTGAATTTAAAATTTTATTTTGATTTCATCCTCATTCAATCTTTTGCTTTATCAAATTTGATCCTCATTCTTTTAATTATTATTTATAGAATTTGAGATAATTTTTAGAATGAATATTTTTTTTTGTGATTTCATCCTCTATTATTTTTTTTTTCCTATTGGATTTTATCCTTATTCTTTTGATTATTATTTTTTTCCCTTGCAAGATTTTTTAGATTGATATTTTCTTTTGCCTTATTTCATCCTTTAACATTTAATTAGTTTGGATTTAAACTTCTTGGTTAAAATATTATCTAAAATTTCATAGGTTGAAAGTTTTGGAAATTAACCTAACTTTATGAGATTCACTCGAAATTGCTTTGTTTTTTTAATCTTGTTTTTAAGATGATGTTTGTTCAGTTTCATCTTTCAACATTTATTTAATTCGAGGTTGGACTCTATTTTTTTTTAACTTGCCACACCTTTTGTTTGCTTGTTTATTTATTTATTTAATTGAGTTATCTCGGGTCTTTTTATTTATTGTTCTTTGTTAAATTTATTTTTTAGAATGAATTTTATTCTTGAATTAAATAGAATTGATTGATTGAATGAATATAAACGGATACTCACTTCCTTTTGTTTTTTTCAGTTTTCTTTTCTAGGGTGTTGCTCTAATGACTCATGCAACTTCTTTTGATGTCGTTGTGTAGCCTTTTGTAGTGAGGTTTAATCCGTCTTATCAAGTTTTTTGCTGGTGGGTGATGTCCGCAGTAGAATGATGATGAGTCTTCAATGATTTTTTCTTTTTTTTCCTTTCGGGTATGATATCAGTGACTCATTTGTTTTAGCTAATTGTTGCCAAATGTTTTCTGTAAATTTTGTCTGTTATCATTATCTATAATTTAAATCAGATTATTACATTACTTAATTTTATTAAATTCAGTCAAGTTAATGACTCAAGTGTTTTTTATTTTTTTAAATTCCTATCATTGCCTAAGGATCCCTTTTCTATGTTAAAATTCTTTTGGTTGGCTGGTGCGGCACAGATTGCCCATCTAGTTTAAAACTATAGACTATTGCATTTATACATTGAGGTCATCTAACTTCTGTACAAGCACCCATGCTTTTATATTAAAGGGTTAGTAACAAGTTCAAATTCGAACAGCTCTAATACATGGGAGCTTATTTGCAGGATTAAACGTAGATAGAACAACATAAACTAATATTTTGTACCTTTTGTGGCTAAAGGTTTGATTGTAACGAATTGTCCACAAGCAAATAGATGCACCGTTCTTGAGAACATCTGCAGGGGAAGGTAAAGATAAATGTGTTAACTTTCTGGTTAACTTTTTCAAAATATCAAACATTCGGGTTAACTTTTTCGCTTCTAGTTTCCCCTTCCACCTAGGGTAAAAATATACTGTATGCGAGGCTTTTCTGTCTCTCGGCAAGTTCAACTATACCCACAAAAGAAAAGTCCATCACCCTACCCTGGGCCAGCTTCAAATAGAGAACAAATGGTCAACAGTTCAACATATAATTTTTCCCAGTATGTGTATAAAAGCTCAAAATCCTGTATGAGAAAGGAAGCAGCATTTCATACTCGTGGCCAATAACAAAATTATCATTACAAATTCATCTCGGCATTGCATTAAAAATAGCATCTGCTAGCAGAACACACTGGCCATTAAAATGTTACAAAAGCAAGATGGCCCTCAACTTCAGAATCACATCTTTAACTTGTTATCGCCTATCTTCATGAGCTACACAGATCAAGGAAGAGCATCTCCTAAAATCAAGCTGCCTGAGCCACTGGTTCATCTGCACCCAACGCCTCCTCCCTGAAAACTACACCAGTTAGAATACCAAACATAAAGGGGGGAAATTAGGTCTTTTCTGCAGGCTTTATGATTTTTCTCATAACTAGCAGGTATTAATTCCTTAACTGCCATCAAACATAATGAGCCAAGGTACAAGAAAACAGCTGTACAGTAGTGTTAACAAACCAGTATTAATTGTGAAGTCACATTTATTTGCTGCTATTCAGATACCACACCATATCTGTTACAGTGTAACATTGTTACATGCAGAATGCCACCAGGCTTTCTGAAAATGGCATCAAAGGTTCGTACCAGGACAGGGATAGTTTCCCGTGGTAATCAAGGCTGAGTAAATTTATGGGTACAAAGATGGTTATTCCTTGCCTTTGGAATATTGAAATACCAAATAAGTTGCAAAGAGAGGAGAAGACATAATTGTTAAAAAAATCCTTATTCCCTAGTCACTAGATCTATGTTTTCTTCCAGGTGAAAAGCATTCTATACCTTTGAATTCCCTCTCCAACTTCCATTCTGAAAAAGTTACCTATCTTCACAGGCGAGCCCACTTCCTTCGATAGATTGCTGAGCAGTGTCTGTGATGCAGCATGTAAGACACTTTTTTTACAATTGCATTGTATAAATCATATGATGCACACACAAACAAGACACATTCACACGCTTGTGCAGAGTGTGTGTGTGTGTGTGATGGAGAGAAAGATGGTGGCCTGGAATACCTTTACGTTCATTGTATCATTCATAACAAATTTTTGCTCCATCAAAACAACTTCCTCGTAGTATTTACGCAAACGGCCTTCCACCATTTTCTCTATGGCCATTTGAGACTTCCCTGTACTTTCTGCCTGACATATAAAAACCCATTATTAATAATTAAAATCTTTACATGGAAAAATAAATCAATTAGAAAACAGTTGTAAAGTACATTAACCTACCAAAAAATGAACAAAAAAAGTAGAGAACTTTTCAGCATAACCATTAGAACATCCTTCACAACAGAAGGATCTACATGTTAACATGCCTCAATCAATCTATATTGTACAGGTTACTGCATGTAGTTTGCCTATGTCATATTTAATCTAACATTGACTGACATGCATCTTTTTTACACAATAATATAATGATGCAGCAATATGACCAAAGAAAAATAGTAATGCAAATAGCATTGGTCAATGATGGCTTAAACATAACAAGAAAAATATGCATCTCCCACAGGAAGTTCCAAAATGAACGTTTTCTGATGCAAACCCAACTGAGATGAACCTTGGAATCAGCAGCACCAATTCCTTTGTATTTGTAGTTCCTTTAATGTCCAATCATCAGTGAAATCAATACTTTTCACAGCCCAAATCTATCCTTTTTTGTTAGAAAACCTCAACCCATATTTTTGTCATAACATAACCAATATTCATGCAATAACACTTAACTCCTAAGAAATGCATCATACCAAAAGATTTGATACTGCCCATGTCATCATCTTGATTTTATCAATTTCTCATTGGATTTTATATTTCATCATCTGCCTAGGATCCAATAGCATAATATCTTGCAGCACCCTGTTGCTTCAGTTTGGTGGATAGCATCACATATGCAACATCTAAAACCACAAACTAACCCTTCAAATGGAAAAGGTACAATCATCAAAGCAAAGATGCATCCACAAAGCTAAATTAGGTTATAAATGTCTTAGATGTAGCCCAAAAGAAAAAGGTCGGAACTACGATATAACAAGAAAATACTTCAGAAAGAGATCTTTGAAATTTCAAAACAAATGACTAAAAGCAGGTATGAAAAATAGAACAAAGTAAGATGGGCTTCTCAGATCTAACATCATGGTTAACCGACAACAGAGAAATAGAACAAATCAAGATGGACTTCTAAGATCTACCGACAGAGCTAGCATGGATTCACAAGTAACAATTTACCTGAGACTTAAGAATTTCACGTTCACTCTCTAATGCATCAGAGGAAACACCTTCCTTAGTCAAGAATAATGGTTTTGCAGCTACCAGATGCACAGCCAATTCTGATCCAACACGCTGGAGAGCCTCCAACGGAGAATTTCCATCTTCTATCTCAAGAGATAAAAGTCCCACAATACGGCCCAAACCTACATCCATGCACATAGGGTGGCACAAGCCAAATGAGATCCTTCGGTATCCCAGACCCTCTAGCTCATATGAAATTTTAGAAATCATGGCATGTTCTGTTGAGCATTCTATGAGTATGAGCCAAGGGTGTTTGTGCTGTGTGTGCATGCAAGAATAAAATCTTCTTTGAAAAGAAAGGAAGGCACTTCCAAAATACTGTACCTGGTTGAGGACTAGTATGAAGGTAAGTGGAAAGAACACCGGGTGAAGGTGCAGACATCACAAAGCCCCTTCTGAGTCTTACATTCTCACCCATCATTGCAGCCACTTCTGTAATTGCATTTTGAACAGTTGTATCTCCACTTATTTTTGGATGTTCAAGATTTAACTTCAACTCCTGATTAGGATAAAATTATTCACTCATAACATCCAAGAAACCCAATTTCACTAACAGATCCTAATATGTTGGGGAACTCAAAACCTAATTGAAGTCAGATACCACAGTATGAGCTACTGAAAATTATCCCAGGAAAAGTAATTGTAAACAAAAAAGTATCATCTCACCTCCAGAGACTCGAGACCTACAGGGTGGACCCCCGAAACCAGCTGAGAAGCATTTTCAACCAGCAAAGCCTGCTTTGCTAAAGTTAAAGCCTGCATTATCACAATAACAGAATAAGGTTCGGAACATTAACCATGGAGAACTTGGAGGCAACTTTAAATCCCCAAAGAAGGCTAGTACAACGAAAAGTGAAAAAAACTACAAACTAACCAAGTATTGGAAAATTTCATTTCTGGCAACAAAGTCAGTTTCACAATTAAGTTCAATAACAGCAGCCTTCCCCTCATTCTGAGCCAATGCAAGCAATCCTTCAGTGGCAACTCTACCCGCCTTTTTCATTGCCAAAACTTTCCCTCTTTTCCTCAAATCCGTCTGTGCCGCCTCTACATGTACAGATAAATTAATCCACCACATCCCAAATTCAAAACCATAAAAATTACGAAATAAAAAAAAATAATTCCAACTTCTCTTTCATCCATTCTCTTACCAATATCCCAATTGCATTGGACAAGAGAAGCCTTGACATCTTTGATAGGAGCGCTAGTCCGTTCTCTCAATTGCTTAATGAGACTCATTTGGACTGCTGCAGCAGGAGGTGTTTGAGAGCAAAATCGCCGTGAAAGCACTCCAAATGCATATCTAAATGCAGTTTTGTCATCTGCAGACTGATAAATGGGAGTGGCGATGGCTGCTGTAGAATAACTTTGTCCATAGCCAACACCCGGCCTGGTAGTTAGCATTCTTGAAAGAGGACCCTTAGCATTTCTACATAGAGCCATTTCTACAAAAACCTATACAGTCTTAATAACATGAAAATTCAAAAGAGAAAAACTATTTCAATTTCAAGAACAGAAAATATTAGAATAGCCCAAAAACCTGCCCACAAAATGAGTAGGGTTTAACATATATATTAATAAATAAATAAAAGGAGATCGAGGATATGGAGTTTGAAGAGACTTTTCTTCTTCTTCTTAGTGTGTGTATATATATAAAAGACAGAAAAACTAACCTGAAACTAAAAAGTGCGGTCGAATCAAATGGAAATGAGGATTGAAGAAGGGAGTGGTGGCGCTGATGATTCCACTCGATCGATTTTGTGTGTGTTTTTATGATTTCTGAACAGGAGAGGAGAGTAGAGGCCTTCTTTTCTGCTTTGGGCTGGGCCACTGCTTGTGTGTTTCGGGCTCAACTCTAATTGTGTAACCTCAGAACTCTCACCAGATATTGTTATTAGGTGCTGTAATCCACAATAATTAACTTGAAGAAAAAAAAATATTTAAATTTTTGTAAGAGTATTTTTTAAATGTAAAAATAAATAGGGCAATAATTATTACCGAATCATTTTAATTATTACTCTCACCAGATATGGTCAGTCGGGTCATTTTTTTAATGTAGAGAAAAAAATTCAAACTTCACTAACATGTTTTTTAATAAGAAAATTTTGTTAATTATGAACTTAAAATATAATGTATATTGGAAGATATTTTTTTTAAAATATTGATAAGGCAATATATTGGATGATATTTTTTTCAAATATTATAACGATAAAACATTGAATTGACTTGGGTTAGCCTGTCAAATTTACGATTTAAGTCATAAGATTGTGATAGCTTTATAGAAAGCAAATAAAAATAAATTATGAAGGTCAATTCCTAATAATTCCAATGTTGAAAGCTAAAATTAAAAAAAAAATTAGATTAAAAAAATGACAAAAAAGTCCTACCCGAGGAAACCTGGGTAACCTACCTTACTCACAACTTGGTTCATGAGATTGAATAACTTTATAAAAATCAAATAAAAAAATTATGAATCTCCATTTCCAACATATTCAATGTTGAAGGTTGAAATCGAGAAGAGAAAAAAAACTAAATTAATGATATTGAGATAACTTTACAAAAAACAAATTAAAAAATACGAAATCCAATTCTCAAACAACTTAATATTGAAATATAAAATTAAAAAAAACAATTAAATATATAAAAAATAAGATTGATTTGTTGGAGGGTGAAATTGAAAAAACAATATTCAATTACAAAAGGATCTAAAAAGAGAATCAAATCAACCCGAATTAACCTATCAAACTCGTAATCCATGTCATTAAATTGAGATAACCTTATAGAGAACAAATCGGAAAAAATTATGCAGCCAAATTAGAAAATATTTAATTAAAAAGGAAAAAAAAATGAATAAAATCAACCTATGTAAACCTACAAAACCCGTGACCTAAGTCATGAGATAAAGATAATCTCATAGAAAGTAAATAAAAAAAACTTGAAGCCCAATTTCTAACCAACCTAATGTTGAATGATGAAATAAAAAAAACAATTAGAAAAAGTAGTAAAAAAATAAACCGAGTTAACCCTAATTAACATGCTAAACCCACAGCCTAGGTTATAAAATTGAGATAAATTTATAGAAAACGAATAAAAAAATTACGAAGCTCCACCTCCAATAGATTTAATGTTGAAGATTGAAATCAAGAAAAAAAATGGATCCATGAGATTGATATATAACCCAAAAGAAAAGAAATCAAAAAAATTTTGAACCACAATTCACAAACACAACCTAATATTGAATGATAAAAAAAAAAACTAAATTAAAAAAGGGGTGAAATTGAATAAGAAAAAACATGAAACATTATTCATGTAGTTACTGTGATTTAGTCATATTGTTTAGTATTTTGTTAACTAGATAGATGACTCGTATTATACCACGGGTTGACCCGATTTTTTTCCAACATAAAAAAAGAATGTTAAAACAATGCAAGCATTCCTAAAAAAATCTTAGACTCGATTCATTGACTTAATTAAATTTAATAAGTTCGGCTAATTTAATAATATGAATGAAAAAAATACTACGACAATAAGTAAAATGAAAACAAAAATTGGCAACGAAAAAAAAGTAAAAAAAACCGACTCGAGCCCATCCAGGTCAGCATGACAAATATGCAACTTGGTCATGATACTGGATTAACCCCATTGAAAATAAATTGAATAAAACCATGAAACTCAATTATCAAACAACCCAATATTAAAGGACAATATTGAAGAATTTGTTTTTTTAAAAAAAAAACAACAAAAAAAACTTGAGTTAAACTAGGTTAACCAGTTAACCCTGCTATCATAGGCTTATATTGGGATAACCCTATAGAAAGGGAAAAAAAAAAACACGAAGACCAATTCCTAATCAATCTAATGTTGAAGTATGAAATTGAAATACAAAAATAAATTTTACAAAAAGCAAATGTTGAAAGATCTTATCTAATAATGAATTAAAAATATTAAATGAGAACATGATAACCCATAGAAAGTAAAATTTAAAGCTTAATTTCTAGCAAACAAAATATTAAAGGACAAAATTGCATAAAAAAATATAATCCAAGAAAAATTAAAAAGACCCAACCTGAGCTTATCCAGGTTAGCATGCTATTAGTCTAGATACATACCAATTCTAAGGTTTTGATTATAAAAAACATGTGATTAATGTTGTATGAGTCTGTTGATAACAAAATATGTAATTGATGTTGTTTAATATATGTTTATATATGGTATCAGATTTTAATGATAACGAAATATATGATTGATGTTATTTAATGTATGTTTATGTACATGTTTTACATTGACAACTTAAATTAGCATAAAAAAATGATATTTTAATTGACTTTATTTGTTGCATTAATATGTTGAAAGAATACTAATTAAGTACTGTTTTGTTTTGAATAATGTTTTACATGAATAAGTGAAGTTTCATTAATATGTTACTTATATGTATTCATGTGCAAGTTAATATCTTTAATGAGCTATATCATTTTTTTCTTTAACTTGATTAAATGATTTTTTGTGTTTTATTTATTTGATCACACTAAAAGTTTATTGTCTATATTTTCAACAAAGTGGTTTAGCAATACTTTTGAATAGCTGTACTTAACTTGATTTTATATTTAAAAGCTAAGTCATTTTAAATTTAATGTTTAACTGGTTTTATACTCAAAAGTTAAGTTGTTTTAAACTCAATATTTGACATGTTTTGCATTCAAGAGTCAATTTGTCTTAAACTTATAACTTAACTTGATTTATCTCATATGCTTAACGTTTATGATATCATATTTGAATCTTTATGTTTTTGAATAATGAGATAATTATTTAGTTATTTGAATGCCTATAAAAAAAATGCTGGTTTAAAACATGCACTAATGCTTAAGTTTATATGAAATATGCATGAGTACTTAAGTTATATGATGATTATATACAAAGTCAAGGTATGCTTATGAGCTAGGATAAGTAGTTCTACTTAATGAATATATATATAAAGCTTTGTGATGATTTATACAGGCTTCAAGAGAATGAAATCATTCAAGGAAATTGTTAACCTAATTTTGACCTATTTGCTATTAATTTATCTTTTAGAGGGGTTAAGAAATAGATATTAAAATATCAGGGATTAATTTCGATTAAAGGTGTGATTTGTCAACTTGTGGGAAAACTAGGTACTATAGTGTGCATTTACCCTTTTCTCCTGATCTTCAATTTGAAAAAGATCATCAAAATATTTTCAGTTAACCCTTTTGATTTTAAATTTTAAACAAATTTAAATTTGAAAAAAAAAGATAGAGTTTGTGTTTGTTTGGAACTTTGAAACTCTCTACTATAAATGCATACCTCATTATACAAAAAAGGGGAGGGGGAACATATAAAAAAAAGAGATAAAAAAGAGCATACACAAAAAAATCACGAGATTAGAGTGAAAACCCAAAAAAAAAATAAAAAAGACCCAAAACCCTGTCTATTTTCTTCCTAAAAAAAACATAAAAGAAAAAAGACAAGACCAATTGCCTTTCCTCCCCTTCCCTCTCAGTCAACCACTCCTCACAGACCAAGACTCTCCCTCACTGTGACTAACAAATAAAAACCCTAAGCTTTTTATTTGTTTCTCTCTCTTTTCAGCGCTACCTAGACCAGCTGCCCCTTTTCTCCCTCAATTTGTTTTTTGAAACCAAAGCCACCAATGATGCCAAGCTCTCTTCCTCTTCCTCCTCTTCCTCCTCATGTCAGCCTCTCTTCTACAAGTAACAACTTTAGCTCCACCACCCACCAGCAACCTAGTCATGGATCAGTAGCTCACCCACCACAACCTTTCCCTTCATTGCACCTTCAACCGACTAAACCAGCACTGAACTGCCACAAGCTTACACACGATCAAACCACCACAAACAACGATCCAACACTAGCCTCCTCGTTCAGTCAACACCATAAGACCGACCGATCAAGACCCATAAAACCACCATAGACCCATTAAACCTGAACTTAAAACATACCCAAAGATATCCTCCCTCTCCTCTACTTCAAGCTTTCAACCTAACACCACCTACACACGACCCATAGACCAAACATGACCCACTCATTAACATATTTCCATATCCACTGTTGTTCCTTTGATTTTCACAAGCTAGACCCTGTTTTCCTTCTTAACCAAAGAAGTATATATATGTAAAAAATAAAATCCAAAACTTTGCTTGTGTGGTGTTTTTGTTTGTATATGATAGTGAATTTCACCGCTAGTATAAAGAGGAGAGGAAGAGTTTCCCAATCCACTCCGCCATGCACCTCTCAATACACCATAACGTCATTTGCACGCCCTACCATCCTCGGCTGTGCGTGTCACCTACATATTGCCATAAACTGACACTGTTCTAACAATTTTTTTTTTGTTAATTTTGACAGTTTCATTTGCCTTTAGAGGTGGATTTTGGGAGCTTAGAGGGATTTTATTTACATTGATATGTTCATTGTGTGTTTGCTTGTGATTTAAATTGTAAATGTGTAATTATAAGTGTGTGAGAGTGGATTAGTAAAGAATGAGTGTGTGCGTTATGCATGATTTTATTTTATTTTGTTATTTTTTTGGTTTGTGTTAACAAATAACATATAAAAAAAGAACGAATAAAGAATACTAAAAAATCATTTTTTTCTTAAAAAATTGCACATGGCCAAGACTAAAAAAATATCTCTTTGTATAATATAGCATAAAAAGTATCATGATTAGCATAAAAAAAAGATGTTTGTGTTTTTAGCATTAAAAGATGTATTGTTTTTTACCCTGATAACAAGTTTATCAAGTTCATTAAAAGTTTGGCCTAAAATAAATGGCTTATTGGGCTTATATACAAAAAACTAAAATCAAACTCATCATTTTTTCATCTTTGAAAATAAACAATGAGAAGGTTTTTAAAAGGATTCAAAGTTTATTTTTGCTATTCTCGAGGGTTCAATGTTCATCTCAAAACTTAACCTAAGATTGTTCAAGATAAGTTGATTCACAATTAGTATTAACTGATGATAGAGTAAAAAATATTCACTAATATCAGTTAGAAATACCAACCCTGGTATTTGCCGATGCCAAAATAAAAAATATCATTCTTTGTATTTACTAACCAAAATCAGAAATAATAAACCTAATATTTATTGAAGCCAGAGTAAAAAATAATATAGGCAAACCATTGATAACATAACAACCCATAGCGATTTAAGACAAAACCAACAATACAACCTCCCTTAAGTAGAATGCTTTGTGGGTAATGATATCTTCTTCTTTTTTGCATGGTTAGACCTGAACCATAAAATCTTTGTTAACCGGCTAGAGTTTCTAATAACTACAATACTAGGTGACAACTCCTTAAACAAGACCTTTCCATCTAAGAATATATGTCATATATTTATTTTTTTCTTCTAATTTTTAAAGGTCACCGAGATATCGATCGTGACAGAAATCATCAAAGTAGCAAGGTATAGATACATGACTGATGTAATGATAATTTTCTACTTCAAATAAGAATCTTGAGACAATAACGACTTTCAACTTAAAATATCAAGATTTTGTAAAGAAGGTTTTACCAAATAACTTTCAAGTCATTTAGGAATAATTTTTCATACCTACAAAACCTCAACAAACTCAAAAGAACATAAGAAAACCAAGAAAATACCAAAGTACACAAAATAGGAGAATTCTTCTAGTAGCTAAATCGGTAGTTGATTTAAAAATCAGGTTACCATTTGGTAAAATGGTCTAAACGGTTTTAGCAATGATCTAACCAATTCTTCAACAGACAAAAATATTTTGAAAAGTGTGCTGAATGGATAATTTGATCTTTTAGCTTTATAAATACCTCTTACTTCAGCAAAATGATTGAAGACATTCAAGGCAAAATTATGATCATATTCTCACTCTTAACAACCTCCTGCAACTTTAGCTTTACTTTTGATTTATCTAGAAACAAGGTTGAATTATTATTGGTAAAGTTTCTTCAAGCGCTTCATTTGTATTCCATTCAATTATATTAAGAGGGTAGTATTGTGGAAAGTATAAGTGACACTTAACACTTGAAAAAACCTCTTAAAGACTATTTAAGTGATTTAATAGTTGTCTAATTACAAGTATGGGTCAGAAAAGGTTTTCTAATCTTGTACTCGTTAGAGGATAAAGTGTTAAGTTTGATCCTTAGCCTGTGCAGAAGGATTGAATTTGATCTTGAGCCCGTAAAATGATTGAGTTTGATCTTAGACCCCAAAAAAGATTGAGAAAGGTTTCAATTTTTGACATGTAAAAAGATTGTGTAAAGACTTGGTTTTACCCATGAAGTAGACCAATTTGCCCTGTTTGATGTGACTGGTATGAGCTAACCAATTTGCCTTGTTTGATGAGACTGGTGCCTTGTTCTAGGCTAAGTTGACCAATTTTTCCTATTTGATAAGACTAGTGTTAGTTGACCAATTTTCCATGTTTGATGGAATTGATGTTTTGATGGGATTAATATGAGTTGATTAATTTGCCCTGTTTGATGAGACTGGTATGAGTTGACAAGTTTTCCCTATTTGATGGGACTAGTGTGAGTTAGCTAGTTTTCTCCTTTTTGATGGGACTAATGTGAGTTAGCTAGTTTGCTCTATAAGATGGGACTGATATCCTGTTCTGGAATGAGTTGACCAGTTTGCCATGTATAATAGGACTGGTGCCCTATTCTAGGCATTTGGATGGATGAATTCCTTAGTTTTTTGGAATGTGCCTGGGTCTGGGCGGTGAGTGTTGGAACCCGGATTGGGAGTTGCCAACTAAGGTTGGATTGTAAGAATTATCCTTGTTTGTGAAGGAAATGAATTAAGTTATTCGATAACTTAATTATAAATAGGAATAATAGTTCGGTTAAATTTGTATTTGTTATGTTGTCACTCTATTTGTCATGCAAATCAAATTTTCTTAATATTAAATTAACTTTTAGGTTCGGCCCCACTTGACAAGATTTAGTAGATTTGAGACCTTACTTTTTGTTTAAGATTAATACATGTAATCTTGATAAAATTAACATATAATTTTGGAAAGGAATATAATTTACATTATTTTGTTTTGCCATTCTTTTGTCAAATTGGTATTTTGTTATGCCTTAGGGTATTTTATTTGAATTGTTAAAGTCATGTAATGAAGGAATTTAAATATTATGATGGATTTAATTTAATCACTTTTATAAATGAAGGAATTTATTACCATGTTGAATTTAATTTAGTTACATATATTTTATGTGAGGTAGCATTAAATTTCTATTATGTCATTTTAATTATTTGGATGAGGAATGAGTTCCTTATGTGGTTGCAATTCAAAAAAAAAATTACTTGAATTTTCACATGTGTGATTGTGGAAAATTCCGGGATGTTACATCTTGAAACACTTTTTGAGCTTTATGAATTCCTTTTTCTCATAACCATGAGCTAGCCTACATTATGTGCTTTTAAAAGTTCTTTCTAATCAAACAAGCAAGCAATCTAGACCAATAAACGGTGCTCTCAAAATGCAAAAGATTTTTTAATAAGAGTCGTGATATCGTGAATAAGCTACTCGTTATATTCATGCTGATAAAATGAGTGCTAAAAAAATTTAATTTCTCTCAAATAAAATCTCGAGCTTTTACTTGAGCCTCTTACTTTGAAACCCATAAAAGTAGAAGATCACCTTATCATGTACCTTCAACAATTTCAATCTCGCCAATACAAGAATAAATCATTTTTTTCCCCAAAAAATTCCAAGAGAGTTGGAAGATTTCAATAGCAATTTATTTTAAACTCACATTGAAACAATTTTTGTTTTTAAAAAATAAGATGTTCAAGATTTCAAAATTCATTATGGATAAAAGATTTCTTTACTGAAACTAAGCAAAAAATAAAGAGAGAAGGGTTGCTCAAAGCCATTGTTTTTTCGAGTAACTAACAAAGCTCACTGAGGGGTAATGGTCAAAACAAGAGGGCAATGTTGTATCTAGAAGGCAATTTGATTCCTTCAAGGTAATAGTGAAAAGGAAATGTTTCTGGTAACGAGACAAGATTGCATTGTTATTTACAAGAGGCAGTTTAGACCTTTTAAGATAACAAATGACATTTAATGTTATTAGCAATGAGACAAGGAAGTAATGAATGATCCCCTCAAATTAATCAACAAGACAAAGAATTTACAGCAAGTAAATGGATCGAGATGAGCACCATAAAGACTGAGTTGTGTAAAATTACAAATACTCTAGAAAAAAACTTATTTGGGCTAGCTTGAGTGGGCTAAAAACCAAACAGCTAAGAAGACTCAAATAAAAAACAACAAGACCTTACCAATCAAGCAACAAAGAGACTGAGAAGGAAATAGGGGTTTATATTTTAAATTAGGTAAAAATACATGCACATCATCTAACTCCAAAGCATGGAACAATGTGTTTTGCAAAATATTTACAAGAAAAATCCTCGATGAGGTCCATCAAAAGGCAGACCACCTAAAAAATGACCAAATTTGAAAATACTTCTGAAATTTTTTCACTTTTGAGAAATCTTTGTATTTTTCACTTGGATATGAGAATTAGACTAACCTAAAAAATCTTTGTATTTTTATCAGTAGATAGGTCACCCACCACAACGAGATCAATGTTGAAAAACTTTTATTTTTTTCACGAATAGGAAGGTCATCTGGAAAAATGAGACTAATCCTAATTTTTTTTTGTATTTTTTCACCTAGGTAGGTCATCCATGAGAATTAGATCAACCTGAAAAATCTTTGTATTTTTCATCAATAGGCAGGCCACCCATTACAATGAGACTAATGTTGAAAAACTTTAATGTTTTTCATGAACGAGCAGGCCATCTGGAAAAATAAGACCAATTGTGTAAAATCTTTGTAATTTTCAATTATACAGGTCGCTCATTAGAATTAGATCAACCTAAAAAATCTGTGTTTTTCATTAGTGGGCAGGTCGCCTAAAAAAATGATACCAATGTTGAAATCACTTTTATATATTTCACAAACGAGTAGGTCACTTGGAAAATAAGACTAAGGTTAAAATCATTTTCATGTATTTCACAAACATGTAGGTCACCTGGAAAATAAGACCATTGTTAAAATCACTTTCATTTATTTTCACAAACGGGTAGGTCACCCATTACAATGAGACCAATGTTGAAAAACTTTTGTGTTTTTTCTTCATGAATGGGTAGGTCACCTGGAAAAATGAGACAAATCTTCAAAATTCTTCATATTTTTCACTTGGACAAGTTGCTCATGAGAATTAGACCAACCTAAAAAATCTTTGTATTTTTCATCAACAAGTAGGTCACTTGGAAAATAAGATCAATGTTGAAATCACTTTCATGTATTTCACAAACGGGCAGGTTGTTTGGAACAATTAGACCACTTTTGTAAAATCTTTGAATTTAACACTAACTACCAGGTTGCCTGGAACAAGTAGACCATTTTTGAAAGATCTTTGAGTTTTTCACAAACGGACAGGTCGCATGAAACAATTAAACCACTTTTAAAAAATCTTTGAATTTTCACACCAACGGGTAGGTCGTTTGGAACAATTAGATCATTTTTGAAAAATCTTTGAGTTTTTCACACCAACAACCAGGTCGTTTGAAACAATTAAACCATCTTTGAAAAATATTTGAATGCTTCACCAATAGGCAACTTGCCTGAAACAAATAGACCATTTATGAAAATCTTTGGATTTTTCATTGACAAGATAGGTCAACGACCAATTTTAAAATCTCAGTGTTTCTCAAGGAAGATCACCTCTCAAATGACCACTTTTGAAGTTTTGTTAGATTTGATAAGAAAGGGGGTTTAATGCTTAGAGGTGCTTTTGCCCTTTTCTCCTGATCTTTAGTTTGAAAAAGATTATCAGAATATTTTTAGTTAACCCTTTTGATTTTAAATTTTAAACAAATTGTTTTTTTTAAAGAGAGTTCGTGTTTGTTTGGAACTTTGAAACTCTCAAATATAAATACATAACTTATACGACAAAAAAAGAGAGGGAGTATATAAAAAAATGATATAAAAAAAAAGTATATACCAAAAAATTACGAGAGAGTGAAAACCCAAAAAACAATAAATAAAGAAGACCTAAAATACTGTTCATTTTCTGCCTAAAAAAAAAGAGATAAGACCGATTGCCTTTCCTTTTTCTCCCTCCCCGTAGTTAGCCACTCCTCACTGTGACCGCCAAATAAAAACCCCAAGCCTTTTATTTGTTTTTCTCTCTTTTCAGCTGCCACTTAGATCACCTGCCCCTTCTCTTCCTCATTTTTTTTTTAACCAAAGCCACCCACGATGCCAAGCTTTCCTCCTCCTCTTTAAGCCAACCTCTCTTTCATAAGCAACAACTTCAACTCCACCACCCTATCAGCAGCCCAGCCATAAACTAGTAGCTCACACCCAACACGACTTTTCCCTTCATCGCACCTTCAACCGACTGAACTAGCACCATATTGCCACCAACTCACACATGGTCGAACCATCACCAGCAACGACCCAACACCAACCTCCTTATTTGGTCAACACCAGAAGATAGACCGATCAAGACCCATAAAACCACCATAGACTCATTAAACCTGAAGCTAAAACATACCTAATGATAGCCTCTCTATCCTTTACTTCAAACTTTCAACCTGACACCACCTACACACCACCCACAAACTAAACACGATTCAGTCACTAGCAAATTTCCATCTCCACTGTCATTCCTTTGATTTTCACAAGCTAGTCTCTATTTCCCTCCTAAACTAGAAGAAGAAGATCTGTGTAAAAAATAAAATTCAAAACTTTGCTTGTGATTTAAATTGTAAATGTGCAATTATAAATGTGTGAGAGTGAATTGTTAAAGAATGGGTGTATGTGTTATGCATGATTTTATTTTATTATTATTATTATGTTAGAACAACTAATATAAAAAAAAGAACAAATAAAGAATGCCAAAAAAATTCATTTTTTCTTAAAAAAATTGCATATGGCCAAGACTAAAAAATATCTCTTTGTATAACTTAACATAAAAATATCATTATTAGCATAAAAAATAGATGTTTGTGTTTTTGGCATTAAAAGATGTATTGTTTTTTGCCTTGATAACAAGTTTATTAAGTCCATTAAAAGCTTACCCAAAAATAAATGGCTTATTGGGCCTATGTATAAAAAAAATAAAATCAAACTCTTTTTTTTTTTTATCTTTGAAAATAAACAATGAGAAGGTTTTTAAAAGGGTTCAAATTCTATTTTTGCTATTCTCGTGGTTTCAATGTCCATCTGAGAACTCAACTCAAGATTGTTCGTGGTAAATTGATTCACAACTAGTATTAACTGACATCAAAGTCAAAAATATTCACTAATAACAATTAAAAATACCAACCCTGATATTTATTGATGCTAGAATTAGAAATATCAATCTTGGTATTTATTGATGTCAATGTAAAAAAATATCAAACATGATATTTATTGACGCCAGAGTAAAAATAATATAGGCAAACCATTGATAATATAACACAACAACCCATAACAATTTAAGACAAAACCATCAATGCAGCCTACCTTAGGTAGAATGCTTTAAGGGTGATAGTATCCTCTTTTTAGTGTAACTAGTCTCGGATCATAGAATCTTTGTTGATCAGTTAGTGTTCCCAATGACTATAATACTAGATGACAACTCCTTAAACAAGACCTTTCCATTTAAGAATAAGATGTCATATATCTATTTTTCTTTTCTTTTTTCTTCTAATTTTTAAAGGTCATCGCGATGTAGAGTGCGACATAAATCATCAAAGAGGCAAGACATGTATACATGAAGTGATGTAATGATGATTTTCGACTTCAAACAAGAATCTTGAGACAATAACGACTTTCAACTTAAAAGATTAAGATTTTGTAAAGAATATTTTGCCAAATAACTTTAAAGTCGTTTAGGAATCATTTTTCATACCTACAAAACCTCAACAAACCCAAAAAAACATAAGAAAACCAAGAAAATACCAAAGTACACAAAACAAAAGAATTCTTCTAGTAGCTAAATCGATCTAGCTGATTTAAAAATCAGCTTACCATTTGGTAAAATGGTTTAACCGGTTTTAGCAATGATCTAACCAATTCTTCAACAGACAAAAATATTTTGAAAAGTGTGCTGAATGGATAATTTGATCTTTTAGCCCTATAAATACCTCTTACTTCAGCAAAATGATTGAAGACATTCAAGGCGAAATTATGATCATATTCTCACTCTTAACAACCTCCTGCAACTTTAGCCTTACTTTTGATTTATCTAGAAACAAGGTTGAATTATTATTGGTAAAGTTTCTTCAAGCACTTCATTTGTATTCCATTCAATTATATTAAGAGGGTAGTATTGTGGAAAGTATAAGTGACACTTAAACACTTGAAAAAACCTCTTAAAGACTATTTAAGTGATTTAATAGTTGTCTAATTACAAGTATGGGTCAGAAAAGGTTTTCTAATCTTGTACTCGTTAGAGGATAAAGTGTTAAGTTTGATCCTTAGCCTGTGCAGAAGGATTGAATTTAATCTTGAGCCCGTAAAATGATTGAGTTTGATCTTAAACTCCAAAAAAGATTGAGAAAGGTTTTAATCTTTAACATGTAAAAAAGATTGTGTAAAGGTTTGGTCTCACCCATGAAGTATACCAAGTGAGTGTTAGTGAAACTCTTAAACGGTGGTTTGGGGAGAGGAGTAGGCGATTGTTCAAACCTCTATATAAATCTGAGTGCATAACCTCTTAACTCTCTTTTCTATTTATTTATGATCGTCTTAAAATGTTGATTGTTTCAATGTTTATTTAAGTTTGTTTCTATTGATACTTGAGTTACTTATTTGGTTTGATCTTTAGGTTGTGTTGTATTGTGCTTTAAGCTATGAAGAAGTTTTTAATGGGTAACCTAATCCACCCCCTCCTGGGTTCACCTAAACTTTCAAATGCTAAATTCGCGACCTAATTGTGATATAATGGTAATCTCGTCAAAAACATATTAAATAAAACTATGAAGCTTAATTATTATAAAACTCAATGTTGAAAGTGGGATAACTTGAATCATTTTCAAAATCGGTGAAAAATCCAATAGAAAAAAAATAAAAAAAATAACAAGCCCAATCTCCAATTAAATAAATGCTAAAAAATGAAATTGAAAAAACATGAGCTTAAAAAAAGAAAAAAAACATGTAAATTCAGGTAAATCTTTTAAAACTATGTTAATCTCCTAAACTCACAACTCATGAAATTCTAGACATGTGCTCAATCAAGAAACTCAATTTTCAA
This sequence comes from Populus trichocarpa, assembly GCF_000002775.5. Lineage (NCBI taxonomy): Eukaryota > Viridiplantae > Streptophyta > Magnoliopsida > Malpighiales > Salicaceae > Populus > Populus trichocarpa. The sequence goes on along the minus strand of NC_037298.2, from coordinate 12,796,182 downwards.
CCAATTTAATATTGAAAGATGAATTAAAAAAAATCAACTTAAAAAATTTGCCAAAGGAAAAAAACTATCAATCAAAAGAATGAGGATGGAAAATTATTGGAAAAAACTAAAGAAGGATAAAATCATAAAAAAAAATTCAATTTAAAAAATTACCTTAAATTAAAAAAATAGCAATAAAAAGAAAAATGACTAATTCTGTTATATGAGAAAAATTCAAAGGAGGATGAAATTAAAAATAAATTTCAATTTTATAAATTATTTCATATAAATAAATAGTAATTAAAAGAACATGGATCAAATTTGAAGGAAAAACAAATTGAAGAGTTGCTCTGAAAATTTTAAGGGTTAGACATGAAAATCGAGGAGGAGAAAGAAAAGAAAAGAAAAAGATCATTGGCACCAAACCAGATGTTGTGACCACACATGCTACCTAGGAATGGAGGGCGAAGCATCAACCACTTTCTTTGTTTTAATAATATTTATGTTTGTTAAATTACTAAATAACACTTAAGTGGATCTCATTATAAAAAAACCATAACAAAGAGATTAAAATGCCCCTTGATGCAAGTTAAAGAAATTTTGATTTTAAGAGTATTTTTATCATTTCATTGTGTTTTAAAAATTGATAAGATGAAAAAGCTCATTAACCCAAGTTTAATATTTTTTTTTTGCTTTTAATAGTAATCAAGTTATTTTAGTGTACTAAAAATTATGATAAGACCGATTTATCCAAATCAGTTTGACATTAACTCGCGGATCATGTGGTAAAGATTATATTATTTCTGATAGCAAATTAGTTAATTTTGTTTGAGTAGGGCAAAATAATCATTACACTGTTCTAATTTACAATGGGCCACAATGATTTGCTAATCCCTTGTAGTTTTTTTTTTTAATTATCAATATGACTCTTGGAATAATGCGCATAAGAAACATCTAACCATGTTTGCCTTTTATTTTTCATTTTCATTTTCAAAACTTTTTAGACATAAAATAACATAATTCTTTTTTAGATTTTTTTATTAAAATACAAAAAGTAAAACTAATGACTCCTATAAAAAAAGCAAAGTAGAGACAATGTGAAAATAAAAATGCTTGGTTGAAGAGATAGTGATAAGAACATAAAAATAAACCTACTTCTTAAACAATTTTATAATGAACTTTTACACTTTCAAAATAGAAGCTATAAAGTGGATATGTCTTCAACGACAATTTTTTTTTAAAGTTTTTATCTCTAAAATATCATTGTAAAAAACTCTTAATTCTAAAATTATCCAACTAAGACATGTAACAATAAAAATAATAATTATTATAGTTTTAAGATTTGACTCGTGTTCAAACTGAGATAATGCTTGAGTCATGGTTAGGAGGGTCAACTTGTGTTAATTCTATTTTTTTAAAATGATCAGAATAACATTGTTTTGATAAAAAAATAAAAAAAAGCCAATGGTTTTTTAACTTAGGTTTTACCTTGGGTTGACCTAGTCATAGGTTGATTTGAGTTTTTGATCGAAACTATTTATGTCAATTATTCCTCTATTTTTTCTTAAACTAGATTGGTCTAGGTCTCGGGTTAACTTGCTAGGGTGAACCATATATTATAACTTGGATTATTATATTATTATTAATTTTAATACTCAATATAGACTATAATAAAAAATAATATTTAATTACTTTTTAAATATGTAAATTTAATAATAATATATATTAAAAATAAAATAAATTTTTTATATTTTATTCTCATCAATCAAATATAGAGACCTTGCCTCCTGTAAGGTTAGTTTTCAAAAACTCTTTTGATTTTACGACAAAGGATACATCAAAATTAACTTTTTAATAACTCCTTGCACTATTTTCTCATTAAATACCGGTTATCTTAATCTCCACCAACGGTCGGGGGATTTATGAGAATTTTTGAATACCGACAAGTCGGTCAGCAAATTAAGTTAACCCATCCCATACATAGTGGGGCCAAGCCGTAACGACCCAATTTCTTTTTAAAGTATTTTATGTATATTTATAAATACGGTTAAGATTATATTTTTTTATTTTTAATTTAAAATTTTTATGTTTTTAAATTATTTTAATATATTTATATAAAAAGTAATTTTTTTATAATATTATTTTAATACATTAAAAAAAATATATTTTGAACTATAACCATTCTACATTTTTCTAAAGACACCCTTCGTTAAGTAACCCTGTAACTCTCTCCATACCTCACACGCACCCGATTCGTGCTTTCCCTTTTCATTTCAGTGATTTCTCTTCCCTTTCTCCATCTTCAGTTCACCCACGCACAAAACAAGACAAAAAAAAACCCACAGAAGAATCTTCCACTTCGCGAGAGAAAGAGCGAGCGCTCTGCGTAACGCCCTGGGCATCTCCGAATCCGGATCCGATCTCTCTCCACACGAACCGTTTACGACTTTTCTAGATCTGATTGAGGTAACTAACCTCCTCCTCAAATTTATTGTTAATTTAATGCTATACCTATGGATTTTAGTAGATCTGGGTATGATGCGTTGCTAGTATTGTTTCATGGTGGATTCGGTTTTGGTGTCTGGAATGTGCTTTTACTCTTTTATTTTAAATAAGTAATTGCATTGCTCTGCAGTTCTAAATATCTGATCTGCTATTGATTTTTTTTTAAAGTAAAGCTTCCTAATCAGATCTAACTGTATTAAGATGATGCTCGTATCGATAGATATACGAGTTTATGGTTAATTAATGGATCTATCATTGGCTAAGAGTTTTGGAATTTTGAATGACTCTATTGTTTTGGTGTGGCGTGCGTGTTGATCCAATCATGTTTGATTGATGTGCATTGTGGCATAAGATTGGGTTGAGTACTGAGTTAAAATTGTTTTGTTTTGTTTAATCCAGTGGCTTTTTTTTTGCTGGTATTGAAAATGAGGACGCCCATGATCTGTTGGGCTTTCCTTCTTCTGGTTTTGTTTGGCAAAGCATGCAATGGGTTTTATTTGCCTGGTAGCTATATGCACACGTATTCAACCGGGGATGAAATCGTTGCCAAAGTTAACTCCTTAACTTCTATTGAAACCGAGCTTCCTTTTAGCTACTACAGTCTCCCTTATTGCCAACCCCATGGTGGAATAAAAAAAAGTGCTGAGAATCTTGGGGAGCTTCTTATGGGAGATCAGATCGATAACTCTCCTTACAGGTTTAGAATGAATGTGAATGAGTCTGTTTACCTTTGCACTACCAAGCCTTTGAGTGAGCATGAGGTTAAGCTTCTGAAGCAGAGAACACGTGATCTATATCAAGTGAACATGATTTTGGATAATTTGCCTGTGATGAGGTATGCCAAGCAAAATGGAATTGACATTCAGTGGACCGGTTTCCCTGTTGGGTATACACCACAAAATAGTAATGATGATTATATAATCAATCACCTCAAGTTCACTGTGTTGGTTCATGAGTATGAAGGGAGTGGTGTTGAGGTTATTGGTACTGGGGAAGAAGGCATGGGTATGATTTCTGAATCTGATAAGAAGAAGGCATCTGGTTTCGAGATTGTTGGTTTTGTGGTTGTGCCTTGCAGTGTTAAGTATGATCCTGAAGTGATGACAAAGCACCATATCTATGACAACATCTCACTTGTGGACTGCCCCTCGGATCTCGACAAGTCTCAGATCATAAGGGAGCAAGAGAGGATATCCTTCACCTACGTGGTTGAATTTGTGAAAAGTGACATTAGATGGCCATCTCGTTGGGATGCGTACTTGAAGATGGAAGGTGCTCGCGTTCACTGGTTCTCAATCCTGAACTCACTCATGGTGATCTTTTTCCTGGCTGGTATTGTTTTCGTCATCTTCTTAAGGACTGTGAGAAGGGATTTGACTAGGTACGAGGAACTAGACAAAGAAGCTCAAGCACAGATGAATGAGGAGCTTTCTGGATGGAAGCTTGTTGTCGGTGATGTGTTCAGAGAACCAGATTGCCCAAAGCTTCTCTGTGTGATGGTTGGAGATGGTGTTCAAATTACAGGGATGGCAGTAGTTACTATTGTTTTTGCAGCCTTTGGTTTCATGTCGCCAGCTTCACGAGGAATGCTGCTGACAGGGATGATTCTTCTGTATCTTTTCCTAGGTACTGCTGCAGGCTATGCTGCAGTACGCATGTGGAGAACCATCAAAGGAACTTCAGAAGGATGGAGGTCCATCTCTTGGTCAGTTGCGTCCTTCTTCCCTGGGATTGTCTTTGTTATCCTAACAATTTTGAATTTCATTCTCTGGGGAAGCCATAGTACTGGTGCTATTCCTATTTCCTTGTATTTTGTCCTTTTGTCCCTCTGGTTCTGCATTTCAGTGCCACTCACTCTCTTGGGAGGATTCATGGGGACACGAGCTGAGGCAATTCAATACCCAGTGAGAACAAACCAGATACCAAGAGAAATTCCTGCACGTAAATTGCCATCATGGGTGCTTGTCCTGGGTGCCGGAACCCTTCCCTTTGGGACCCTTTTCATTGAACTGTTTTTTATTCTCTCAAGCATCTGGCTTGGACGGTTTTATTATGTATTCGGTTTCTTGCTGATAGTTCTGCTGCTCCTGGTTATTGTCTGTGCTGAAGTGTCTGTGGTTCTTACCTACATGCATCTTTGTGTGGAGGATTGGCGGTGGTGGTGGAAGGCTTTCTTTGCTTCTGGTTCAGTTTCAATCTTTGTCTTTCTGTACTCCATCAATTACCTGGTCTTTGACCTACAGAGTTTGAGTGGACCCGTGTCAGCCATACTCTATCTGGGCTATTCACTGATCATGGCAATTGCAATCATGTTGTCTACTGGCACCATTGGTCTCCTTACATCGTTCTACTTTGTGCATTACCTTTTCTCATCTGTAAAGATAGACTAAAACGTTGCCATTGGTGTCTGCTCCATAGTATGAGGAAATTCTCTTGGTTCACATCTTTCGCACGTGCTAAATTCTAGCTGATCAACTTGTGCTGTATTAAAGACTCGGATGATATCCTGAATCCATCAAGGCCTGTTATATTACATACGTTTTTTCCAGGTTAGAAGACATGATAGTAGTTTGCAGCTTCATTTGGGGCGCGTAAAATGTTTTGATCATTTCCGTTGCTCTAGAAATGTTGTAGTGTTGATTTACTTTGTTGTATCCTTTTCTTTTTGATAAAAGAAGTGCATATGGCAGGCAATGCAATTCCTTAAAATCTCCAAACAATTTGAATGCATCTTCCTTAGTTTCATTAATTAGCTCTCTCATGGAAACTGGAGAAATATTTATTGGTAACATTGTCCAGGCAGGTTAGGAGTACCCTCAGGCCTCAATAACGCCTCCTGCTCCTATCATGTGTCTGCCAGTGCACTTTAGATACAGTAACTCTTAATCTATAGATAAATTGCCTTGTAATGCAAGATCAAATTTCGTTTTGCACGCCTTGTCACGCAAGATCAAAACTTGCCTTGCTTAAGGTGGGGAGGACGTCAGCCACGTGCCAAAATCCACCTTTGTTTAAACAAATAATTTAAATCTGGATCTTGCAATACCTTAATCCCAAGGTTGAGAGATTTCAGTAGGAAACAAAATTCCGACCTAGAAGAAGGTACGGGCGTTAGCAGATAGAAAATGCAGGAGTAGGTGAGTGGAATATTTACTTGAAACATTCAAAGCACTTTCTTCATAAATAAAAACCATAACACTAACTGCTGAAAGTCTTCACAATCCAGTCTTACTGCTGTTAATTACATCATAGATAGGTAGGGAGGTCACTCCTGATGCAAGGGTAGAAATTCACTGGCCAGACCAACCAAATTCTGATGATTGATTTCGGCCTGTCATTTAGAGGTCCCGGCACCTCTGTCGGGATCGAAGCGACCATAGTCGATAGCTAGGATGTTTGCGCAGGTGTCATCCCAGTTCAAATAGTCGTCCACAGGGCCCTCATATGATTCCCCATCCCCCTCGCTTCCTTGTCCAGGAAGTGTTTTGGAACCTTCCAGATATGAACCTGCTGAATGCCCGACTGGAACGAAGCTGTTCTCAGTCCCAGATTGAACTGTCGTTGGGGTTTGGAAACTACTCCGTGGCATTTCAACAGAAATACCTGCATTGACTGCCTCCATTGAATTACATGCATAACTCGCGTTCAGCTGGTTCTGGTAAAAATACGGCATCAGCAGGGCCGCGTTTCCTGATCCGGTGAAGCCTTGCCCATAGTAATTGCCATTCTCCAGGGCTGTGCCTTCAACGCACTGGTTAGAAACAAACTTACACGCGTTATTTATTGCTATGCTGAGGTAACTCCCTTGTGCATGCAGATACCTATGTATAGTCCGCTGGGCCTGCACACGATGAAAGTAGATGAACTTCAACTCTGGTATGAAGTTCAAAGGAAAATAAAAATAAAAATTATATCCATTTCCTTAAGAAATGAATACAAAATCCACAAGCATAGGAGTAGCTTGTTGATTGCTGTTTTGATCCGCAGCAGACAACCACAAACCAAGTTGTCCATGTAACATTCCGAATGTAGAGGCTATCAAACACATGTGTAATGCTTAGAACTGAATATCAATAATGAACAGTGAGATCCTTTCAACTTAAAGAATAAAGAGAATAATTCTTAAACAAGGAGAAGAAGCTTGCCTGAATCTGCAGATAAAGGCTGCCTCGATCTTCTTTCTTAACCTTTGATTTGCCTTTGGGTCGACTATATATGACATGGAAGCACCAGGAAACAACAAATTTGGAGCTGTTAGCTTGATTGCAAAATGAAAATAAAACCCCAAATACTAGCAGAACAAGGGTTTTCCCAAATGACAACAAAAATATTAATCATACTTCTTCGTTTGCGACGGGGGCAAGTTCATAGAGCTACTTGGGCCTTCGGATCCCTGAGCAGCTGAGATACCTTCCATTCATTCAGAATACAATATCAGGTTCATGATGACATGCTCTACTCAAAGTTATAGAAAGCTTTTCGTTTTGCATAGAAAGATCAAGCATGCTCTCTCTTTCTCTCTGTTTTCTTAACTATCAAGCCCTCGATAGCACCGGCATTAAATCAGAACTTTCCCTTTTCCCTCGTGGGAGATATCTAGAGGATAACGAAGGCTTAGAATAATGAATTTCCAATATAATTCGAACATAACAACCGGAGAAAATACCAAACATTTCACCCTAATATGTATTTCCAATATAATTCGAACATAACAACTGGAGAAAATACCAAACATTTCACCCTAATATGATTCTAAAATGTTAGCACAAAAGGATGTTGCTGAATCTTACAGAAGTTATTTGTGTTCAATTTACTAAATTGATGACCTTGAATTTTCAGATAGAAGAATAATGACAGGTAGATTCCCAACTAGGTGTTGTTTAGAAAGACTCACCATTTCTGAGTGGCTCGCTGAATTCCCTTACCGAATGTCTGCCTTGTCTATACTTCTGCAATAATCATATATAAATAAATCAACACCTCGTATAAAATTAAATTTTCACTCTTATTCTAAAATGTTAACAATTTGAAGTGCTAACATTCAACTCTAGCAATTGAAATAAACATACTTGGAGGTGGCTCTTGACATGGAAAAGGGTTAATCCCTCAACATCCATCAACTTTAGAACAGACCTTGGAGTTGCTTCTGCAAATATGATTCACAGGTCATGCATGGCATGAGATGCTTAAGCTACTAAAACACCTAAAAGAAGTGGTATAAATATAATAAAGAAAGCAAATGATGTAATATTTCGTGAGCTATTATGGTTAGATACTTGAAAGTTTGAAACAAAATACAACACAATTCACCTGCTAGAGACAGTATCAGGCCCGACAAGAAATAAATTTAGTAAATTACTTGTTGAGAATGATACAACATTCTAGGTAAACTAATGAATTTTAAGTAAAATAAAATTGTATCTCATATTATGCGCAAAATATGTGTCGTGAAAAATCTTTTGCAATTATTAATGAATATTGCAATAGAAGAGAAACTAGAAAGAACACAATATTTAACGTGGTTCCGCAACGTGCATATATCCACAGGAGCAACATGCTTTTATTCACTATATCGAAATAGGGTTACATGATATGTATTTATAGTAAAACCTAAACCGCCCAAGGAATCCTAACCGTCCAACAAGTAGACTAAGCAAACAGTTTCATTACCATCCATATAGTTGTTTGGATAATGAAGTGATATGTATATTAGTCAATTCACACAAATTAGGATGATTAAAAACTATAAATGAAGAAGGAATCGAGGGATCCTCCCAACACGTCCTTGGGTTCTTATCCTTCTAGCCAAACCAAGGAAACACCCCATCCTTCACTTCTTATCCCTCCCTCCTCCCCTAGTCCCTCCTAGCATACTATCTTTTTCCCACTGCATCTCAGTCTGATGGAACCAAATCCCAAAGAATATATGGATTGAGCCCTCCAGGCCACTAGGTTTAGATGAGTCCACATTGTCTTCTTTTACTATCAAATGATTCTATTGTGCTTTCCCTGCTTTTTGCACCTATATTCCCATGCATGCTAAGACCAACGTATTGAACCATATAGCTGAATATGATAGTTAGCATTATCAGCTGAAACAGTAATTTCTAAAGAAGGAAACATAGTGAATTACACAACAAATGGCTTTACATATCCTAAGCAACATTTAGTATAAAATTACAAAATGAAAATAATAATAGTAACTCTGCATTACCATGTGACTGAGACTAGTAAGTAGTAATAGTTAGCTCAATTCTAAATACAGAAACACAAAAAAAAAAAGAAAACATGAGTTGGTAATGGACTTCTATGGTAAAAAAAGAAAAGAAACACAAAGCTAGCTAGAGTAAAAATGGAAAGGAGTGCACTAATGGACTTCTATGGTAAATTCTTATCTGTGCAATCAAAACTACTGCATCCTAAGCCATTTATGAAAAAGGGAAAGAATACCAGCAGGAACTCTCAGTTGGTAATGTGACTCAAACTAGGAACAATAAGCTCAAATAACTGCTGAAACACATAAAACCAAAGGAAAACAAAAATTGAAGCCGTGCACGTGTCTGAAAATCAAAGAAGACTGGAAAAAAGATGAAAACAAAAAAGAGAGCGCTAACGGCTATTTGCAATAAAGACTCATTGGTGCAAGCCATGAATTGCCAGATTTTCTCTAAAATCATCCAATCAAACTAGGGGAACATTTACGAAACCAACAAATACGCATAAACGTCCACCAAACACATTTTGAACAACAAATTTCTCATGGTTTTCTATTTATCAAAACTACGAGAACACGACAAACATTAAGAAACAAAAAATCAGTTAGAATTTAAATCCGAGTCGACAAATTTGCGATACTGACAAGCTCGCTCTACGTGCATGGCAAAGGATCAATTATGATCCCAAGTGCAGTTTATGAGAACCACTAGAAATACCAAAATCTCCAAGTAGGGATTCAATAGTGTGACATATAATCCATTAACCAATACAAAAAAGATCTTCCACCAAAAGAACATGCGATTGCTAGATTTCCATCACATATATAGTGATAACAGAATCGAACAAAAGTGTTGCTACCTTTAAGAGAAAACCTTAACAAATCACATCCACAGAACTTCTACGACATGCATGCTTCACAATACCAAACATAGAAAAAAATTTATAAGTAAATCATAACTTCATTTGAGCACCAAATTGGTCTCAATAATATTTCAATAATCGCATCTGGTGAAACTAATTAATAAAAACAACTCATTAAGAGAGCATTACAAAATACTGAACTTGTTTCAAAGAAATCATACATCACAACATTATCCATCACAATGGCTTGCATTAAACTAATCTACACAATATTAAAGATGAAAAATAAAAACTAAGAACATAACACCAGATAATAAACAGAGAGCACAGACAATGACCTGCATGCTAAGAGGACAAAGAATAAGAAAGCCACACAGTTGAGGAAGAATTTCCATATATTAGAGTGACATCTCTTTGAGAGAAAAGGTCACATAGCAGATAGAGACCGTAGTGCTTTATGCAATTGTTTTCTTTAGATGAAAACACAATATGATGCACACAGAAGGGAAGAAAAATAAAGAGAGAGAGGCAAATTCGCTGAAGTAAAAAGCATTTCAAAGAAGAAATCTTTAACAGAAGAAGGAAAAAAAATGATTTTCTTCAAGGAGCGCATGCAAAGGAAAATTCAGAAGGTTATTAAAAAAAGATCCAACCAGGCAAACTTCAGATCTAGATGTAAACAACTATGAATTCTAGTAAAACAAAAAAACTTTGGCTCATCATAGGATGCATGCAGATGAAGATCCTATTTGATCAATAGAGATTTTAGTACAGATAAAATTAAGAAAGAGCAAAAAGATAATCATAAAATCATCAACAACTAGTCATCCTTGGCATATCAAAAGAGGCATATATCCTGTTCAATCGAGTAGAGGTTTTTGTAACTATATTTATTTTTTTAGAAAAAGCAAAAAGATGATCTTATAATCATCAACAACTAGGCCTCTCTAGCATACCAAAAGAAGCGTGCAGATGGAAATTAATGCAGAAAAAAAAGAAACAGCAGAGAGATGATCATATAATCATTAAATATTTCAGAACATGCACTGAGAAAAAGTACTATTAAAACACATAATAATAACTTAAGAAATAGAAAAACCAAATAACGATGTTTTTTTTTTCAAGAGGGGGATAGACTAACTTTGGGGTCCCCCAAGCTCTTTGACAGCATTAACGAAACATGAATGAAGGTCTCGTGTCCATCTAAGACGAGGTTTAAGATCAGAAGTAAAACTAATGCGAAGGTGATTATGAAGTTGTTGTGGAGGAGGAGGAGGGGATGGAGCCTGCTGCTCAAGCCCCTCCTTGTTGTTCTCTTCCTTTTTTTTCTCCACCACCACCCCACCGACCTCCTCGTTAGAAGAAACAATGGCAGGGTGGTAAGTTTCATTTTGAGGCACATGATGAGGAGTTGGGGCTTCTAGAGTTTCTTGGAGTTCAAGAAACGGATCATCATTTTCATCAGAGTCACCAAGTGGACTGAGGTGACCAAGTTGAGTATCATCATGTGGGAGTTTGAGCTCAAAGTACTGATGGTTAGGGTACCCATACCCAAATTCAAGAAACCCTGATCTCCCATCATTTTCCTTGTCAAAACCATCCAAGAAATGATGGCCCTCCATTGAAAACCCCCCCATTTCTCCTCCAAGAAACGTATCCTCACGATCATCATCATGACCCCCTTTCTTGTCACTCATTTCTCTCTGTCTCACAGCTCAAAATCTTCCTTGTTGCATTTGCACTCACTTACAGGGGTTAGAAATACAGAGAGCAGACCCCAAAATTCGCTGACACGTAGGCCCAACCGCTAATCTAGTGGGGCCCATGGAAATGGAACAGTAGCAAAACATCAATAAATAAAAAGCTAGAAGAGTCCAAAGATGCACACAACAGCCACTTTGTATGCATTAGAGAACGGAAGTTAGACTTTTGCAACAAGGAGATGAAACCGAGGCAATTGAGACCCGAGGAGAAGAGAAGGAGCGAATTTCTTCCTCTCGTTGCGCCCCCCACCCCCCCCCCCCCCAACGTACCTGCCTGGCGAGGGTGACAATGGAGTAATTGGGTTGAATTGAGAGAGGGTGCACTGCAACCATGATTGTTCCGTACGTAGTTCAGGGCTGGCGAGGTGGCATTGTGCGATTGTGCTCGGCTGTGTGACTGAGAAGCTCACCTTTTGGCCTGTCACTCTGTGTTGGCGCATGAAGGGAAACGTGGAGCCCTTTTCTCTCGATGTGGCTGTCTTGTTCTCTGGGTGAAGTGAGCACAGTCAAATCAAGGAAGTCCACAATCCTTATCATCTTTTCCTTTCCTTTCCTAAAAAGAGTCATCATAATAATCTCAGTTGTCATTATCGCAGAGAGTTAGATTTCAGGATCATTTCCGACATGGCTTAATGCTAGCAGCTATCTGGAACTGGATCCATCGCATCCTGTAGAGATTTTCTGTCTTTAGGGAAATTGGTTTCCTTTCATGTCGGATTGGAGTTTTTAGGTTAATTCAATTTTTAACTGAAAATATATTAAAAATTTATTTATTTATTTATTTTTTACATCAATTATTAAAAAAACAACAACTAATAACCAATTTAATACTTTTCAGAAGAAATAATATAATTCTTTAAAAAATAACCAAGTACAATAAAAACAAAACATTGACTCTTTAATGCTTAACTCATTAATGAATCCCACATTGTAACTGACTCTAGTTTATTTTTATATTTTAAAAATATTTTAAAAGAAATTTAATTTTTTTATTTTTTATTTTAAATTAATATTTTTTGATGTTTTCAAATCATTTTGATGTATTAATATCAAAAATAAATTTAAAAAAATAAAAAAACTTTATTCTGATATATTTTCAAGCAAAAATACTTTAAAAAACAACCATTACTACATTCACAAACACCCCCTAAATAATTATTATTTAAAATGCATTCAAATTACTATTTAATAAAAATATTTAAACTAAAAACTTGAAGAATTAAAAAAATAATATGATAAAAAAATAATTAATTTTCATTTTATGAATAATTTAAATTTCGACTCTGTTTTATTTATTTAACTATTTTGTTTCTAAATAATAATTAAGAGTATTTATGTCAATTCTCTAATTGTTTTTGGTGATTAATGTTATTTAATGATACCGTGTAATTTACATTTTTTTTTATACCTAGTAAAGGTAATTATTATGAATTATAGTTATTTTAATTTTATATTTCACTTAAAAATCAAATATTTCCATCACCTATTTATTTACAAAGCAATAAGTGGTGTACTTAAGTGTGAGGAACACGGCTCAAATAATATTTTATAAAAACCTATTTTTTATTTAAAATTATTTTAATATATTTTTAAATAATTATTATTTAAAAAAATAAAATTATCCTGCGCAGCAGAATATCCTATTTATTTACGAAGCAATAAATTCCCTTTTTTAACCCTTCACAACAACGCACTTTCCGTATAATTCCCTTTCTATCTGGGACCCGATGAGGGATGGCAACTCACTCACTCGCAGTCGCCACCATATAATAGAAAGAAATGTATATTCTTTTATTTCTTTCTTTTAAATATAAAAAAGGAAGCCTCAAACTAGCCGTTGCCTTTTCAAAACGCTCCCTTCCCTTCCCTTCTCCTTTACCTTCTTGTCTAAGCTCTCCTCTCATTAGGAAAAGGAAATAACAGCCCCTTGAATCTCTTCATACCCCCCCTTTTCTTTTTTTCCTTTTGATTAATTCTATCTTTGAGACGTTGATTCTTTCTCTTGGCAGCAGAAAGCTCAAAAGCAAAGAATAAGAATGTTCACTGAAGGTCTGGATGAATCCGCCATTAACTGGATCAAGCGGGTATTGCATGCTGATCTTTCTTTCTTTTCAAAAATTTATTATTTAATGAGAATGATAGTAGTAATTCATGTATCTGCAGGGATCAGATGCAGAAGAATCTCAACCTAAAGTTCGATCTCCGCTATCTCCGTTATCAGCAGAGAAGCTATCACCACCAGCAGCAGCAGAAAACCCATTTCCGAAATCTCCATTTTTCTACAATAGCTCTTCCCATTTATTGCCTCCGCTTAAATTCCATTCTGGGTTACTGACCCCTCACAGTATAGTCTCTCCGTGCCTTCAGAACAAAGAAGAAGACGACGATAATGTGAGCGTGGCTTCAGTTTCTGATTACGAGATTGGTCGTAGAAACTACACTGAAGAGGATGGTTTTGAGGATATAGGTCCTTCCGATTTTGATTACTTGGAGAAGCCTGTGATGCAAAGTTATCAGGATGAAGATGAGGAGGAGATTTTTGGGGTTACTAGAAATAGGCCTACTGCTAAAACCAAGTTGAATAGAGGGGTTTTGAAGGAGGATTTGAAGATTGAATTGCCTGGTCACTTTAGAAGGCTTAAGAGTGCCACTCAAGTTGATGGTGATCTAGGGTTTAGAAAATCTGGAACACCCAAGAAGAATTCGGTGGGCCCGGGTGGTAGTTTTTCGCTTCGAGAGAGAGTTCAGCTACGCAATGCACAATTGGTATGTTGGGTTCGTGTTTGCTGTTGATTGATGATCTCTTCGGTTTTTTTTTTAGTACCGGTGATTAATGCTGGTTGTGAATGTGATTATAGGATAATTTCAGCAATGAAGCAAATGTATTTAGACCGGTGGAGGAGATGGGGACTCCAAGTGCTCCTCCAATAATTGAAATTGGAGGAGAAGAAGGGAATGTTACGTTTGACACAGAAACTGAGCAAATTGCGTATGGAGTTGGCAAGCCAAGAGAATCAGCGGAAGGTTTATTTGATCAAACATCACAATCTATGCAAAGTACCGAATGTGATGAAAGGTATTGCAATTATTAGTGGCATTAGGCATTTAATAATTCATCTATAATTATCATTTCTTTGTTCTGTTAGTCACTTACTACTAATCTGCTTTATCTTCTGGCGCAGAATAAATAGCTTTATGACAGGAGAAATGGAAGGAAAGATGCCTTATTGGCAGACTAGTTCATCAGACCGTTCACCTTGTTATAACACGGGGTATGATCTGATTTAAATTCAAACTCATTAATGCTATAGTGATATTTTAGTTATTTTAATGGAGTTTAATTTCTAAGTTTGCTATTGGTTGATCCCTTTAGGATTTGAATATAAAAACTAAATGAATTTGTTTTAAATTCTGGATTTTTGACTGAATGTTGTCTGGAACATTTTCATTTTCTGCCCTTTATGGATTATGAGTCTGTTTGATATCCATCTGAACAGGTTTTTTTCTTTTTTCATGCACACAACTATCATTGCCAGCGTGTGTTCTGATGGCTGGTTAATTTAATTGTTGCAGCGGTCAATATGCGTGGCAAACTATGATTGCTTACGATGCATGTATCCGCTTATGTCTATATGCCTGGGCTAGAGGTCGCACTGAGGCTCCTGAGTTTCTGCGTGATGAGTGTCTGATTCTTAGAAGTGCTTTTGGGTAGGATTCCTTATGCTTATACGGTGAAAATATAATATAGCTACTAAAAATGGTGATTTTTTTTTGTTAATTTATGGCTAATATGCAACTCTGATTGGTATTTATTTTGCTATTAATATTGTAGACTACACAAATTTTTGTTGCAACCACGCCGTATACAACCTGTAGCAGTCAACTCAACTAAAATTGCAGAACAAACATGCCCTTTGAAGGCAAAAAAGGTTGTTGGGAAGATAAGAGTTGAAGGTAAGATCTCTTGTGTCATTGCTACACAAGGAAGTCGAATAATTAGAATGAAGCGTTAGAATTTCTTTTCTTTAATTCTGTCCTGTTAATTTGGCTGTCATGTTTTAAATTCCCAGTTCCATTCTTTTTTCATAATTTAGTCATCTGTAGATTCACATCAAGGATATTCATTATTTAGTCATGACAGACAAAAAGGATGTCCAATGCTGAGTAACTGGATATGCAATAATGAGAAAAAATAGTTTTCCACCAAAATTAAGCTTTAATTGTTTCTTAATTCAACTAAATTACACTTGGTGACTTTGGCAGTAAAGAAACTCCGGATAATACCAAGGCGGAAACTTATGAGCACTTACTCCCAGCGTAGTGCAATCTACATGCAAATGGGGAAAGAGTATGTCCAGCATGTTTCATCGCTAGTGAAAACTGGCATGAATTCGCTTAAAATAGCTTCGTTTCCAGTGCCAACAGAAGGTTTGTGTTTTCATTAAAATGGCTGCAAAGTCTATTGCTCATATACGTGTAGCAAGTTAACGACAGATCCACTTTTAATCACATTTTCAGATTATCATTAGGGTAAATGAATTCTGTCTATATCCTAAAGAAGATACTGCAAGTGGTTGTCTTAAATCACATCAATCATGTGGATTCCACTTGTTTTGGCATTTTGAATTGTGCAAAATTTTTGAAACTTCTCTGCTGCACTATTTCGATGGACAGTTAAAATTATTTTTTCTGGTTTGCAGAGAAACTGACATGCTTATTCCAACTGAAGAGTACTACTGAAAATTCTCAAGTTGAACCAGGTTCTGCTATTTGTTTACACCCAGGAAGTGGGGATTACCACATCTTGTAAGTTCTGAACTTACTTTCAACTTGTCATACAGTTGGCTGCTATGAGGTTTTTTTTTTACTACAAAAAAAATATTAGCATGAGATGGTAAAAATTGTAGACAGCTCAGTCTCAATTGAAAGGCTAGCAGATTGGGCCATTAATGTACCTTGTAATATGATATATGGCCCAAAAGATTTTCATTTCTGTTCATCTATCAATTTTATACTTATGAAAATCATATGGTTGACAAAGTAAAACCACTGATCACCCTCACAAAACAAAGGACTGTATAATTTCCGGTATAATTGTTCTACATGGAATGGGAAAATCTCACATGTTTACGTAATTCAGTTTTCCAGAAAGTGAAGGGGAAGCACTTTTGGTAGAGGTACAAGATACAAAAAAGTCACTCCAAGGCCGAGCTACAATTGCTATTTCATCTTTCAATGATAATCCTGTATGTATCTTTTTCCTGTATCTTCCAGCATGAGGTACTTGTAAGTATAAATAATTACTTTAGATGATGTGATTATTCAAATTATGCAGAGTGATAGAATTCGATGGTGGCCCTTATACCATGAAGATCAAGAATGTGTTGGGAAGATACAACTCTTCATTGGCAGTACTATTACACAGGATGAGACTAATAATATTAAGGTTTCAGTTCTTTCAACTCAAATTAGCCGAATAGATAATACCTGTTTATCTTTATGCCTTCTTTTGGAATAATTTTGTGGTAGCAATTATGCTGTTTTGTCTTTTCCATTTTTAGTATAAATTCAATGTTCAAGTGCTAGAATTACGAGCATGTGAATGTAAATGAGTGCTTGTGCAGGCTGTCTTCTTGCATATCATTTGCAGTGTGCATGCATTGTCAAGTGCTTTCATGTGGTCTACAAGTGTGTGCTTATTACTATTATACAAGGTGCTTCCATGATGCAGTGCTTGCCATGTTTTACTTCCATAATTTCATTTTTTTGTGCTGTTAATAATATACAGAGTGGTCCTGTTGTGGAAACAATAGCTTATGATCTACTACTGGAGGCTGCTATGCACGCACAGCTTTTTCATTCTCGAAATTTGAGATTACATGGATCTTGGAAGTGGCTGTTGATTGAATTTGCAGATTATTATGGAGTTTCTGATTCATATACAAAATTGAGGTGCTTATAACTGCAAATTTATTGAATATCTCAGTGGGTCTAGTTGTTCATTTTTACCTTTATCTTTCTATTTCCTTCCATATCTTAACTTGTCTAAATTTCTTTCTAGATATCTTTCACGGGTCATGGATGTGGCCCTTCCAAAGAAAGACTGCTTGGAGCTTGTCAATGAGTTACTTGTACCCATTATGAAGGCTAGGAGTGAGAAGAGTTTAACCGTGCAAGAGGTAGGCTCCTAATAATTGCTGAGATTACATACACTACTTACAAATAATCTCTTGAATGCATATCCAAGCGTTCTATTAACTTCAAAATCAAACCAGAAAATGAAAAATAACCTATTTAAGTAGCTAGCACTCAACACACCGAATTCAGGGAACTTTGCTTTTGATGCTAATTTGGATGAAACCTAATGCCCCCCCCCCTCTCTTTTTTATGCTATAAAAGTATAATTTATATTTAATTTTCATCGTCAGTGACAAAATGAATAGAAAAAAGCTGAAATATCAATTTGATGCAAGTTAACGAAGCTAAACTCTCAAATAGTTTAAATAGGCCTTATATTTTGGCAAGTATATTAGGCAAAAAAGCTTTTCGTGGTTCTCTTACTGATAAGAAAGGATTTTGCCACTCCAGTTATGGTTTGTTTGGAACATGGAAGAAGCAAATTCACAGAAGATAATTTATATGCTAAGTACAATTTGTATTTAATTTTCACTGTTAGTGACAAAATGAATAGAAGCAAAAGCTGAAATAGTAATTGGAAACCAAGTTAACGAAGCTAAACTCTCAAATAGTTTAAACAGGCCTTATATTTTGGCAAGGATAATTAGGCAAAAAAGCTTTTGTGGTTCTCTTACTGATGAGAATGGATTGTGCCACTCCAATTATGGTTTGTTTGGGACATGGAAGAAGCAAGTTCACAGAGGATTTCCCTTGCTGAAGGTTGGCTCTACCATGACCAGTCCATGAATTTGGCGAGATCATCCTTTTGTGTTTGTGATTGTAGTAGACACCCTGCAACACTTCTATTTCTTTTAACTTTTTAGGTAACTGTTTGAACAATGAAGAAAGAAAACACTTGACATGAATGATACATAAATATGAAGATGCTATGAAAAGAATTTAGTAAGAATCTGAATGTTATGCTCGGTCATCAGTTTTTGGATGGTTGTTGAGGGTTTTTCTTTTTATATATATATCCATTGCCAACCAAGCTAGTTGACATCTTGTTATTTTTTTTTGCTATTGTTGTGTTAATGTTTTCTAGAAATTGGCTTGCATGGCTTCCAATGATAGGGAAGAGCATGGCATGGGTGCTACCATCTTATCTGAAATTCACCTTTTATTCTATGCTTTATAAATTGTCCCAGTGCACCAAAGAAATAACTCTTACTGTCCTCATTGTATTACTGCAGAAAAGTATATTTTTAGATTGCGAAACACGAATTGAGAGTCTCTTGGCACAAGTTTTTGAGAACTACAAATCACTGGATGAAAACTCACCCACAGGGTTGGCAGACCTGTTCAACCCGATGCAAGAGTCTGCAGCACCAGCTCTAGGTGAAGCTGTTAAAGTCTACACCCTACTCCATGACATACTATCTCAAGATGCGCAGACTATGCTGAGGAACTATTTGCAGGTAAATTAAAGTTGACATCAATGTTCTCAATGAACCTAACAAGCATAGGGATGTTTATTGTGCAATCTTCAGCCTCTTAATCTTCCAAGTCTTCAATTAGACCTTCTCACAAAAGTTACATGAAATGTTCTCATACAAAAATCGAGTAAATGTCCTCATACAAAAACACTCTCACATTTGAGTTACATGAATGTTAGAGATCAGCTAAGAAAGGGTCTTATGGTACCCAAATTCGCACTGATTTTCGTCCACTGACTGCATTTGTGCTTTGAAATCATGTGTTGGAACTAGAAGTCTATTCATCCTATTTTCGCAACATATAACATATTAGCACGATACAACTCTAAATTGAATAAATATTTTTTACAGACAGCAGCGAAGAAGAGATGTCGAAAACACATGGTAGAGACTGATGAGTTTGTTTCTGGCAACTCTGAAGGCTTCCTCTTAGACTCTATAACTATCTCCACAGCCTATTTAAAAATGAAAAATTTGTGTCTGAATATTGGGAAGGAAATTCAGGCAGACATCAGGATCCACAACCAGCATCTACTCCCAAGGTATTGGTATCTTTCTTTCTTACGTGAATATTATATCCCCTCATTAGCTGATATGACCCAAAATGATCTTAAGTTGAAGTTTTAACTAATGAGCACTACATATTTTGCTTCTATGAAAACCCTAACCCTTAAACCTTACAAAAGACAATTTGCTCCCTTTTGCTCGAGATTAGTTTCACCAAACTAGAGATTTTTATATCGTTCTTTCTTCACTCGCGACAAATTCGAAACTTTCTTCCCTAGTCATTGTGACTTTCATTCTCAAGTTAGTTGTAGGCAAAGTATTGAGCAAATATTGCATGCAATGAACTTCTTAATTGATCATTTTATGCTTATCTTAACACATTTCTCTATTTTCAGTTCAATCGACTTGTCAAACATCGCTGCTGCAGTTTATAGCACTGAGTTGTGTAACAGGCTTAGAATTTTTCTCTCTGCATGTCCTCCATCTAGCCCGCAACCACATGTAAATGAACTACTGATAGCAATTGCTGATTTTGAACGGGATCTTGAGTTATGGAATATCAGGTTAGTGATAGAAAAAAATACAAAATATGTTTTGGTTTCAAGTAGAACGAGTTTTAATATGTTCCCACAAAGAAAATTGAAGATGAAGTGTCATTAATAATGTAGTCCGAACATGGTATCAAAATAATTTACAACCCACTGTAGATGTAGAAGTTGAAGCTCTCTCATATTTTATATTTTGTTTGTTTCAGTCCAGTGCAAGGTGGCGTAGATTCGAGGGGATTGTTTCATAGTTACATAATGGTCTGGGTGCAGGATATGCAAATTAACTTGCTTGAACTTTGCAAAGCAGAAAAGGTACCTGTCATACTTCCTCTTCCTTCATGTGAAAAATTGTGGAAGCGAGGGTGGTCTCCAAATTCAAGTTCAAAGCAATTGTCCTATGTTTGTTCATAGAACATAATCCCTCCCGTTCTCATCCCTTTGCCCCCAACACACACACATGAAACAAAAGTAAAACCAGTTGTACTTTCAATTGAAAATGAGGATTTTCTTTCAATGCTCTAACCATTAACTACCTCTTGCAGGTGCCATGGGCTGGAGTAATGACGAATCATTCCACTTCTCCATTCGCTGAAGAAATGTATGAGAGAATCAAAGATGCACTTATTGAGTACGAAGTGGTGATCAACCGATGGCCTCGGTACTCCTTGATTTTGGAAAATGTAAGTATTGACTATCTTTTGCAAGATTTAGCAAGTTACTAGAGAGAAGCCTTTAGTACTTGTTCTTCCTCTTCTCCACATGTGCTCACTTAGGCATGTCTGGAAACCAATATATGGATGTTTTTTTGCGCTTGTATACTAATTTTTGTGTCACAGCTAATTTTCATTTTTTTATTCTCAATCTTGTCAAAGGCTGTTGCTGATGTGGAAAGAGCAATAGTTAAAGCTTTGGAGAAGCAATACAATGACATCTTGACTCCTTTGAAAGATAGCATTCCAAAGAGGCTTAATATGCATGTCCAAAAGCTGACAAGAAGACAATCAACAACACTTTATTCTGTACCTAATCAAGTGAGTGGTGCAAACATGAACATCCCACACACAAACACAGATGTTTTGCACTCCATTGTGTCCATTTACAACTCACCAATATTTTCTTGTGGCAGTTGGGAATTTTTCTGAATACAATCAAGAGAATCCTTGATGTCTTACATTGTAGAGTGGAGGACATTTTTAAGTCCTGGGCTTCCTATCTACCTCTCGTGGGAGATAAAAAGTCAATTTGCGGGGAGCAGATGAATGGAATTACTGTTCTGTTGAGAACAAAACACAAAAATTACTTGCAGGCAACAGTGGAGAAGCTCGTTAACAATGTAAGCTTCTATCCATTATCTGAGTTCCATTGTATCAGTGGTAGTTGTAAATCTAAAAATCTAATTTCCTTGAGATGATCAGTAATGCTGGTCATTTATTCAATAGTCAATTTGCTATCAAGGGATTGATTCTGTGCCTGATCATTAGGTAACATTGCATTTGAGGATATGTTGTGTATTACTTGCATTCCTGAATACTATGGAATTTTGCATGCTCATCATATACTACTAGTTGATGATAATTTTACTTGGTTAATCATCTTAACGGATCCTTCTTCCTCTTGCCGTGGTTGGTGTTTTTAGAATGCAAAAAGAGAAACTGTAACATTAATGAAATCACAATTCTTCCAGGTGCAAGCTAGTCGAAGCACACGACTAAAAAGAATTTTGGAGGACATAAGGGAAGAAGATGGAGAGGCTGAGGTCCGTGAAAGAATGCAGATTCTAAGTTCACAGCTCATTGATTGTATATCCAATTTGCATGATGTTTTTGCTAGCCGGATATTTGTCGCAACATGTCGTGGATTCTGGGATAGGATGGGAGAGGTAGAGTAACATTTTTATCTAAATTCCGCACTTCACCGGGGTTATTTTATTTCTATCCGCTATCCTGATGCTTTAACTGTGTAATGTTCTAGATCGTTTTGAAGTTTCTTGAGAGCAGGAAGGAGAACAAAGTGTGGTATAATGGTTCCTGCTATGCACTTGGGGTAGGTCTTGGAGTTCATATCTGGGCATTCCATGATTTGTCAATTCTGACCATCTCACATGCTAGTTTCTTCATGGTTTTCTTTTGCAGATACTGGATGACACATTTGCTTCGCAAATGCAGAGACTGCTAGGAAACTCACTTCAAGAGAAGGATCTAGAGCCCCCTCGCTCTGTAATTGAAGCTCGATCTATTCTTTGCAACACGGCGAACGCAACAGAGACATCTACCTACTTCTATGTTTAGCGGTTGAAACATCTGTACAGCAGCAGCAGCAGGGCAACAAACCTTTCAATGTCAGTTTTTTTGGTGATCTTATATTCAAGTACTGTGGTTTACCTTAAACTATACAGAGACCACACTAGTCGGCATGCAAGTGCATATTCTTTTGTTCGTTAGTAACTTGAGCTATATCCCCAAATAGGTTGTGTTTCTTTTTTACTTGATAGAATAAAGGCAATAGAATTCCTCACGTCCATGCTTTTCATTTGTTTTTTTCCCTCTCCCCCTCCCTTCCACTGCAGGGCCAAACCAGAAGTAGTGGATGTAGTGAAAAGTGGGATTGCTTTCTCTGTGTTTTGTTGGATACTTTTATATATATATATATATATATATAGCAATTAACAGAAAGAAGCAATTGATCCGTGCAAATCACTGAAATTTTGCAACTAACAATAATTGTTAATTTTAGGATGCACTCACTAGTTAGTTGAACTATGCTTAGCTAAGGGTTGGATGAGATTTTTTTAACACAAAAATAAAAAATAAAAAAATGCAGGGGTTGTCAACACAATTTTTAAAATCAATGTTTTTTTATATATATTTAACTGGAAGTTTGATGACTTTGTTTAATAAAACAAATTAAGAATGATATGTATAAATTAATAAATGTTAAAAAATATTGTTAATACTAATTAAAAACAAAAATTAAGAGATAAAGTAAATAAAGATGGAACCTTTTAATATTTTTTATTTAATTATATGGTAATTAATTTATTTTTTTGTAAGAAGAGTAGTAATATAAACTCTTTTGAAACAAAATAATTTATTAGTATAATTTCTTCTTTTCTAATTTTTTTTCCTACAAAAAAATGTAACTCTTTTGTTTCGTGTTCTTTACTTAATAAATATAAAAAAGCAATAAGAACAAATGTAAAAAATACTCGGGGATAAGATATCTCTCTATCTAAAATCTTTTTATCTTACCAACTCTCTCTATTTTTTACTTGGGTTTTTTATTAGAATATTTGGTTTTTAGACAAATAAAATTACTTCAGACAAATAAAGTCTATTGATATAAAGATCAGTCTTTTTAGTTGTCAGAACATGGACAACCGACAACTTAAAATGAAAAATATCACCTCGTCTCAACCCGAGCATATAAATCCACCTGATCGATGAAGACTTGAACTAGGATGTAAGTTGCAGCAATTAATTTTGAATGATGAAAGGTAAAAACATTATACTCTTAGACTCAATATATTATTCATTATAATATAACAACAAAATGATATTTTACTCTTTCTTTTTTAAAAATCAATTGACTTTGTGTCAAAAATGTTTTTATTTTTCACATGAGATATTAGTTATTAAAGAATTGTTTGTATTTTTCATCTTTTTAAGCATAATAAAATGATCCCATTGCTCTAGAATAATTTTTTTTTTATGAAACTAGCAAAAAAGAGTATAAATATCTTTTCATTAATCATGTACAATAAATTAATCACGTACAATAAATTGACAAGTATGCCCTTGGGATAAGAAAATTAAAACTTAGGTTTTGGGATGTTTTGGTCTTTTCTTTTAGAATTTTATTTTGTAATTACCGGAGTAATTAAATATATTTTTATCTTTTAGCATCAATTAAAAATTAATTAATTTAAAAAAGTTGTTGGTACGTGTAGGGCACACGCCAGCGTGTGGGAGGCACTCACGCATTTTGAGTGAAGAGTGTGACGCCTCCTGGTGGAAGAAAATAGCCTTTTGTTATGTCGTTAGATGCGCCACTATGTCCCTTTCTCTCAGTGCAACGTCGGTGGCAACGAGGTGGTTTGTCGTCGATTGACCTTTTTCTTCCTTTTTTCTCTCTACTGGTGTGGCGTCAATAGCGACTGGACAGTTTGTCCTCTTTGATCTTGATATTTCAACTTTAGTACTTATTTTTTTGATTTCTAATTTTTTTTCTTTGGTCTTTTGTTAAAGTTTTATTTATTTTCAATTTAATCCTTCAATTCTAATTTATCATATATATTTCAATTTCATCCTTCTTCTTTTAATTTTTAATTTTTTTCTTGAGTTTTTTGTAAAAAGTTTTGATGGTTTTCGATTTCATCATTCAATCCAAGTTTATGCTGAATTATTTTTTTTATTTGGTCATCATTCTTTTGATTTTTATTGTTCTTTTTTTAATTTAACCCTCCATTAAAAAAATTATTTTTGCCTAAATTATTTTTTATTTCAATTTTAACTCTCATTCTTTTAATTGCTATTTTTTTTAGATCCTTTTGCATAATTTATTTATTTTTTCGATTTCATCTTTCAATATTTGATTGGTTAGGAATTAGATTTTATGGTTTTTTCATATTTGGTGTTTCTGGTCTAATAACCTAGATCATGAGCTTGAAAAGTTAATGCGGGTAGACGTCCTTTTTTTTGCATATTTTCTTTTATGATTTCATCGTTTGATATTATTTTAAAAAAAATTAATTTTGTGATTTTTTTTTAATTTATTTTCTATCAAATTATTCGAATCTCGTAACTTCAATAATAAATTTTGCAAATTAACCTGAATTAACTCACTCTTTATTATCCAAGTTACATATTTATCACACTACACTACCTTGAGTTATTTCCGAAAACTCGCAAAAGATTTTTTTGATATTTTTTTTTTTATCAAGTTTTGTAACTCGCCTGCCTCTTTATCATTGAAATTTCACTATTTTCTTATGTTATGTGCCATGGACATTTACTTTTAAACTCGATTTTACATGATCAGCCTCAGTCTCCACAGATCGCACACCAGTTTGCTGCAACATATAATTTGATAAAAACAGCAGGCATCATTTACTTTTAATCCTCAAATTGAGGACACCATTACTCTTATAGTCATCAGTACAACACTGAATCTAACACTAATTATTGTACATTGGTAATTAATTAATCAAATTGAGGGAAACTTAACCAGACACCATAATAAATCTTTGGCGGAGCTGCAGCTCTCCGACCAGCCTTCAAGTACCAAAATTGAAAGAACTCCACAAGATTAAAGGGCTTAAAAAGCGAGAAGCATGTCCATTAACCAGCTCTTCCAAGGCTTTCATTACATAGCCTGCTTAACAAAGAGCATTTTTGCCGAAACTAATTTCTTCCACAGCATTTTTGCACGACTAAGCAACAAACATCAGTGGAATTACTTGAAATTTTCCACTTGAAGTTTAGAATAGATTAGCTGTGCAATGATATATTCCAAACCAGATGCAGAGATCTAATATAGTTCTATTCAACTGGAGGGAGAAAAAAAAAAGGACTAAAGATGAATCATGGATCTAGTTTTAATGGACCTGCATAAGAGCTTGGTATTTCCTGGAGCCCTGATGCAGCTACAAGTCCTCACTCTTCCGATCAAGTCAACAAAGAAAGGAGACATAAAGCAGCATATCATCGCCACACAAAATATAGCAGAATACAGCACTGGCATTACTCAATTGCAGCAATACTTTTTTGGTTAATAGTGCTACTACTGAGACATTCTGTAGCATCATCTGAAGAAAAGCTATTTTACCTACTTCACTCACGTGGTAGTGAAGGAATCAACATAATCAGGCACCACTCAAGTTCCTTTCCCTTGTTGTATTTGCTGAAGAAGAGCTGCTGCGAGCTGTAATGTTGCTTGCAGACGCTTTTGAGGATCTCCATCTGCTTCCTCTTGTGTGCCAGCACTTTCCATCCGTGGATTACCCTGAGCCCCTGGCTGAAGCTCTTTTCTAACTGGGGGTGGCACTGAAGTAGGCACATTTGATACCTGCTGCTGTTGCATCTGTTGTAATTGACTAAACTGAGATGTCAGCATCTCAGAGCCCACTTGATTTTTGTGCAAACCAAGTGCCTGTGCTATTCCAACTTGGTTGCCAGACTGATTCACTGTCCGCTTAAAATCCTCACTAGCAGATCCATTTGAATTATTACCCAATAGCCTCTGCTGCCCTAGAAGCGATGATGCTAATTGTGCAAGTTGTTGTGGTTGCAAACCTGCAATAGGCAAAGACACTGGAACAGAAGGCTTGGTTTCCTGAAAGGTCGACTTGCTGTTTCCAGACACTGGATTGGTTGACATTCCACTTGCAAAATGTGCAGGGCCATTTTCTTGCACTGTCCTTGGCAGGACTGAGTGATGCTCTGGAATAACAGGATCAACAGCAGTATTGGATGCTTGTGATGGTACATTTCTATTACCAGAAACAATGCTCTGGGAATGGTGAGGAGACCAGTTGGGCCTCAATGTGGAGTTCTGCTGTTGGAGAGGATAATGATGCCTACTCTCATTGTAGGAATCAGATATACTTCCAGCAGGATGGGCCGGACCCGAAAATGCCACAGGTGGAGCTGTTGAAGCCACATTCCCTAGGAAAGCTGGATCACCTCCTGATCTACTCAAATCTGAAAAAGACACCATTGCAGGAAACTGACCTGAATGTGTTGGTGGCTTTGGATACGATGGATCCCTGTGAAATGGCAGTATATTCATATCCCTTTTTTCATTTGGATGGTGAACAGGCCCAAGATTTGAACCAGAATTCTCTAACCTCAAAATAACACCAGATATGCTCAATTTGCCAGGTACTCTCAGTACTTTCTCTGAGAAATCAGATGGAGGTACAAGAAACAAGGTGGTCTTATCATCCAATTTAGCAACTGCTGCACGCTGCTTCTCCTCCAGATAGTGCATGAGTTCATTGTAGTATCCCATATCTGCATCACTAGCAGGGACAAAGAATACAACCCAAGCAGAAGCTGCTTGATAGTAGTGTTTTGCAAGCATGTCTAGACCAGTTCTTGCAGTGCAATCCAGGAAATCAGGCCTGCAGAATCAATGTCAATGTTACACAGTAAATCAGAACACAAGTTCACTGAGCAGGTGGAAAAATAGCTGAGCTACACGATGAAATTGTCAATTATCACAAAAGTGCATTTTGTGTCCCCACAAAAACTGCACGTGTACGGTTTTAGAACATCTCTTGGAGATATATTATCTTTACATAAAGTTTTGAAAAGAGTCATGTAACAAATATATTGAAACATCAATATGACGAATTGCACCATCAGATTAAGTTCATAGTCAGATGATATCCATGAAAATAATTTGATATCAGGAAAAATTCTGCCTCGAAAGTTTCAAAATCTGCCTAGTAGCAGACATTACAGTAGTTGAACCAAATCTGGTTGGGTAGAAAAAAACATGTTGATTTTTTTACTGTGGGCTCACAGATCAATAACTGAAAATTATGATACAAGGGCAGAGGATTTCAAGACTTAAAGATGCATTGTAATTTGCATCATAATCACTACAAATAGAACAAGTGGGCAAGAATGAAGTAGCCACTTGGCTGATATCAAAGCTAATCTGTGCATAAGTGAAAGCTTGAAGAGAAGGGTTATTTACTACTTACAACATAAAGTCTAGCGCTTTTCCCACGGGAAAGCAGCGAGCATGACAGACAGGAGTCCCTCCCTTTGCTATAGTCCCTTCCCATTTCCATAACTTCAAAGAGGATGGTTCTGGTTCAGGGGTGAATCTTTTCCTCTCAGTGCGATTTGTGGGCAGAGAACCAGAGCCAGCCTGGAAATTGTCATAAGATACCTTCCAGGGGTCACTCCTTTCTCCATGAGGAAGTGATAAATTGATTGGCCGGTCTTGGATTGGTGTGTATCCAAAAGGTCCAGCTTCCAGGTTCTTATCAAATGCCTCTGGTTGGGGAAAATCAGAAAATGCCCTAGGGAAAGCCCTTCTTTCCTGTTCTAAATCAGAGTAAGGATACTCTGGAAGTTCCTTGTCAGGAGGAAAGGAGCCTGTCTTCAACTTCTTGGCTTCATGATACAGATAGGAATCTTCTGGTAAATCCCATGGTTCTTCATAAAAGGGACCTTTCTGAGGATTTTTTTTAGCAAATTCATGGAAGTGGGCATCCCTCCCTCTTGTAGGACTACCATGTCGTTCATACACATCTGGTGGTGGTCCTAGTTCTTCTCCAAACCTCCAGTTATCAAATGCACCGTTTCCAACCTGGTGCAAGGTTCCCTTCCTGTTAAGGCCATAGACATCAGAATCCGCAGGATCCAAATCTGAGTTGAAACGAGGAGATCTAATACTGGGATCTGTAGCTGTGCTCCCAAAATTCCTATCCTGCCAGAAGTTCTCAGGGCCTCCTTGGCGACTGTTTGGCTTGTAATGCGGAGAAAGCGGGGTCCTTCCACTATTTGAAGACCCAGCTTCATTCTTGGCAAAACAAATATGCACACGAGGGTTGCCAAATAATTTCCCCTGAAGAGTTTCTTTTGCCCTGCAAGCTGATGTTAGATTTGTGAACCTCACAAAAGCATAACTACGACCTGGAAATACAGTGATCTTTTCAATCTCACCAAATGGTGAAAAAGCCTTCCGTAAGATCATTTCATCCACCTTTAGTAAAGCTGGAAAACCTATCCATAATACCTCACTAGGTTCTGCACTATTATCGCTCATCTTGGATTTATCAGGGTAAAAAGTTTCGGGGCTAGCATTACGCACTCTAGAGTCCCTCTGCAAGAAAGGGGATCCCCTTAATGTAAGGCGTTGTTCATCTCGCCGTTGCAAGTAATCTTCATCATGTGATGGTGTTGATGACTTGTCCTGAGATAAGAATCTCATCAAGATGTGTTGGAACCAGTCCTTTCTTTAACTAGTCATGTTATTTTAATTTCCAGTTGGAATTCAATAAAAAGTAAATTGATAGGTTTAAAGCAACTAAGCTTTCATGAATTAATCATCAAGCACAGCATTGGTAAATGCATCATCGGAAAAAGTAAAGAGAAAGAAATGAGAACAATATACTCGTCCATAATTAACCTTCATGAGATCCAAAGACACCCATCTATCCCAGAAAACGTAATCTGATCAAAAGAATTCTAGCATCAGGAGATGGGTCTCGGATGATTGACAAGCAAAACCAATTTTCATAAACATCAGATACGTAATTGATTTAGGGAAGAAGCTAACCAGTTATTGAAAGACTAAGCTCCTGGACAAAAAATTTGGTATACTCAATTCTTTTTTTTACTCACAAGAAGTTAACTGCTACGAGGATGAGTAATGCGAGCAGACAAATAAGCGGGGAAAGAGATTACAGCTACCCGCTATAATGTTCTGCTAGGCTTTTGGTAAATATCACATCATAATTGCTGTTGGGCTACCCTGGGAATCGAATTTTACTCGGTTAAATGAGGCATGGAGAGAAATGGTTCGCAGTTTGTCACTTTACCAAAATCATGAAACATGCAACCCCTTGAGTCTGGGCATTTTAAACAAAGCAAACTCCACTGCGTTGTGTAGACTCACACAGATTGTTCTCAATACAGGTCGAAAAGTTGCCACAGAGTTGCACAGAGCATGACTGTTATTAATTGATGTGGATTTGAATGCCCCATGTGAGATTTTTTTTTATAATTATTATCTGTTATCTTACCACCTAAAAACCAGTCTTATGAAGGCCGTGCATGAAGATTGCAAACTGGGATAAATCCATGAGACATCCCCATGTATTGGTGCAAGACAATGTGACTGTTTCATAGATTCTGCTTCCCTCATGTTATCTTATTTTCAAGTATTTGGCAAGGCCATTAGATAAATTTTTCCTTTTGATTGTTGCTGTTCAGCCTGTTCTAGCTGCTGTAATAGACATCTGGAGAGAAGGAGAGGAATGAACTTGGAGGATTGAGTGAACAACCATTAATTGTTATCGAATCACCGAATTCATATGTTCTTAATCCCAATTTCAGAAATTTTAACTTCATCATCCTCCCTGAAGCATTAATAAAGGTATTTTAAGAAGACTGGTCTCCGAATATCATGTTCATATTACCAGATCCAGCAAGCACAGAACTCAAAATTGGATGGCTGTCAGCTTGGACTAAAGGTTTGCTATATCTGCAAAGACCCTCATGTGCAGGTGAAAAGCTACAAAGCTGGTTTTATAGTTGATAACTAACAGTGTGGAAGATCCCCTGATGCCAAATGAAAAACGAGCTCAATGATCTTCTAGGATGGTATACTTTCAACTCAAGATAAGCAAGTGAAACTGTTGGATTGGAAAAGCAAAGACTCTTTTTAACTGACATGAAACTCATTAGCCATGTGTTATGATAAGTCGTTGAATTAATTAATATAACAATTTATGGATACCAATTATCAGAAGTGCGATGATCAATAGACTATGTGTTTGTGCTTTAATTGAATACAGGATCCCACTTCAAGCCACAACAATGGGGAATGAAAATTGGAATGGAACCTTATCTGCTAGTGATGGAAAGCTGCAGAGAAATGTGCAAAGTCGAACATTCTTTGTTTGTAATTGTGCCTGGTGGTTCCTTCCTGATTGTTTGTCTTATAGTACTACCTCTCTCTCTGTTTGGAGAATTTTTTCACCTTATTTATCAAATCTTTCTTTCAGCCATGAATTTTTCTTCTTCTTCTTCTTCTTTTTTTAAAGAAAAACTACAAAATCCTAAGCCTTTGCCCATCAATTTTAATAGTGATCTTGAAGCAATTCAAGCCTTACTTACACCTAATCTAATTTAAACTCAGCTTTGTTTGGATGGTGAAAACTAATTAATCTGGAGGAGGAGTTTAGTCCTTCTTAATTAGAGCATGAAAACAACCCACTTAGCACAAATACAAAAGCAGAGCAGAATTCCAAGGAATCTGAAATCTAGAAAATAAAAAGGAGAACAAAAGTGGCAAAAACTAACCGCCTTAGCAAACTCAATCCTAAGAGGGTTGCCGGCGAGAGGATAACCCTGGAGAGACTTGATGGCCGCAATCGCATCTTCTTCCTTGTTAAAATTAACAAAAGCATAGCTGCGTCCCGGCTGAAATGCAACGCTATCCAGGTCTCCGAATTGCAGGAATTCATCTGTCAAATCGGTCTCTTCTATACTGTGAGATAAATTCCCCACCCATAGATGCCTCGACGGCGGGTTATTCCCTCTCTTACCGTTACTATTACTCGATTCGAATCGAGAAGAGGTAAATTCTCTTCGAAATCGGTCTCTGCCTACTCCTCCGGGAACTCCTCCTCCTCTACTAGTCTACAAAACAGTATAAATTAGTGAGCAATAGTGATAAAAAGGAGTCGGATTCTGTGAGCGACGCTGGCGAGGAAGAGATAAACTGACCATGCTGGCGGTGGTGGTGGCGGCAGCGGCGGCGGCAGCGTCGGTGGATAAGAGGTCTGGGAATTGGAATATTGAGATAACCAACAATCAGTCACGCATCGAGAGGGTTCCCTATGCCTCTAAATTTATATGTATTATTTGGGGTTTGGAAATCAGAAAGGTTCTTGCTCTTCTATTTTTTAGCTGTCAAACAATTACATCGCCGCCACAAAATCGTAAGCTTTTACTTTTATTTCACTATGACGTGCTACGTGGCAACCTGTCACTCCACCTCTTATCTTTAAACAATAAAAAACAATAATAAATCTACTAATAATTTATATCTTTGGGCTAAATCTATTTTTAATTTTTTTCTTTCCATTTTCTTAAAATATAATTTTGAAATTGCAATCTTTTTAAACCATTTTTATGAAAAAAAATAAAAATCAGTTAAAATTGAGTATATGCACATGTATTGCATGTCTAATAAAAAAAAAACCTTATTGGTTATTTAAATTGATAGATTGAAGAAAAGAGATTAATTATATAAATTTAAGCTTTAATATGCTTATTAAATATTCATTTTTCAAATTTAAACATTCATGGATGCGTGTGTTTGTACCGCTAATGGTAATTCTCTCAATCTCCATATCCACCCTAACTATTTTTTCATTGACATTATTGTTATTGAAATTACTTCTGCAAATACTACAATAATAACAACATCAAGCGTAGATGATTTTCGTTTTGCCTTTGTCATCTTCCCTCATACCACCACCACCATTTTGACATGCAAAAATTATTGTTGATATTATAAAAACACAAAAAACCCAATAAAATTTGGTAGAATGCTAGTATTTGAGAAATTATTAGCATTAGCTTGCAAAATTTCAAAAATTCAAGCAATTTTTAGTATTGATTTACAATCTCATACTATATATGTATATGATGTGCAAGGATACAGAGGAAGAGAATTGGTAGATTAAGGCTAATAGGTTTGAACTCTATGAGAACCCATAAAATAAGTCTCACATATAAGATAAGAGATCTTACAAAGCTTAAATTAGCACAAAAGTAGTAGGAAAGCCTTTAAAATTGTGTTGTATATATTTATAGGGAAGATGTAAGAGATGATATGCAGTTGAAAGATATATTTCTTTTAAGTCTCTAGTGGCTCATAAGAGTTTATATTAGGTTTCTTGAAATACATAAATGCAACAAAAAAAATAATTTTAAAATTTTCTAGAATTCTCAAGGATCTCATTAAACAATCTAAGATCGTTTAAAGTTTGTGCAAAGATTATTTGAATATTAGATCTTCTTTTTGGGTTTGACCAACTCTTCAATGTTGAATTATCACAAATCACAAATTGTCTAATTATTCAGTTTCTAATAGTAATCTACACGAACCACCATATCAGAAATCTTCTAAAATATTTTTAAAAGAAAAGGATTGGATTGTTATGTCTTAAGTGCTAGCTCTTTATTTTCTTTATTCTACCTATATGTATAGGTGTATATGATGTCTAAAGTATGTATAAAGAAAAATATTCTGATAAGTTATCATCAGAAAAATACAAGGCATAATATTATATTTATAGGATAGCCTGACAACCCTATTAATAAAAATATCACCTTGATCCTTGGAAAATATCACACATATTATTCCAAATTAGTTTTAGAAATTTATGCAATCAAATCCCTACTTGATTTTTCTAAATCTAGAATTGTAATTCCCTTTATAAATTACATTATGAATCTCAATTTCTAAAACTTATTTACAATCAAGTCTCACTTGATTAATCATCTCACTTTAATTTATTACTAATAATTCTTAATATGCGTGACCCATTAGGTTCCTAATAAGTTGGTCCAAATACAAATCATATTCCTAATCAAAATAGAATTAAACAAATTAAAAAATTAAAGGAGCAAGAAAAATATGGTACCTAAGTTATTGATTTAAATGGGCTCAACAATCTTGATTAATTTAAGGGTTAATTAAAAAAACTCTTCTATAGTTTGATCTGAATCTCACTTTCCCTCCAGACTTTTATAAATTACACTTCACTTCCTAGATCAAATAAAAAATTCAAAAAAAATGCATTGTTAAGGATGTAAATTGTTATTGAACATATAAGCTCTAGGATGGAAAGTGTAATTTATAAAAGTATGGAGGGAAAGTGAATTTCAAATCAAACTATAAGAGGATTTTTGTAATTGTCCCTTAATTTAACAATATGATTAAAAACTCCAACGACAATAAAAAAACATAAAAAAAAGCCAATGACTAATAAAGAAAATTAATGCTTGCTAATATTACTAAAATATTCCCTCTAAATATTCTTAAAAGGTCTCAAATATCTTATTTGATAACAAGAACAAAATTAAATGAGACGGGATAACCTCATAAAGAGGAAAATGAAAGAAACCCTAACCTTATTACTAGAAAAGCAAATGTTAAAGGATGAACTGAAAAAAAAAATCAATTTGAAAAAAGCACAAAAAAACCTTACTTGAGTCGGCATGCTAAATTTGTAACCTAGTTATGAGACTAGGATAACCTCACACAAAAGAAATTGAATAAAACAATGGATGTCAACTTTCAAGTAAACTAAATGAAAAAAGGAAAAAAAATAAATTTTTAAAAAATAAAAACAAAAACAAATTAACTTGACTAACGCGCGACTCGGGATATTAAATAAGGATAACCCCACAGTAAAGAAAATGAAAAAATCATAAAGTTTAAGGTCCAATAACCTAATGTAAAATGTTGAAATTGAAGCCCGTGAAATAGGTTATAGGATTGAGATTACCCATAAAAGGCATGCATAAAAACAAAATCATGAAGCGAAATTCCTAATCATCTAATTTTTTTTTTAAAATAGTAACCAAAACAATAAGGATCAAATCTGATATAAAAACTAAATGAAAAAAAATAATGAGGGACTAAATTAAAAAATAAAATAATCAAGAAAAGGATAAAGAAAAGCTAGATGGTGAGAAAGGAGTTAAAAAGGCTATATTAACCAAGAAAGCTTATCGAATTTTATAGATTCTGGAATGGTGGTGGGTGATGCTAGTGCTAGAAAGAAGCTGGATGGTGGGAAAGGAGTTAAATTTGATGAAGTTGGTACAAGCATAAAAAAGCAACCACAAAACTACATATTCAAATTGATAAAAATAGGAAAAGAGATCAACGATAAGGATTTAGGCTTTAATAGGCTACTTAAGCAGTCACATTTATGATATGAACATGCATGGATGTGTGTGTTTGTACCGCTAGCAATACTATCTCAATCTCCACTTCCACTAGAACCATCTCATGCATTGCCACCACTGCCATCATAGCTATTATCATAACCCTCCATTTTGAAATTTTAGTTTAACACCAAGTTTCTTGTTTCTTTTCGTCAACAACTATTATTTTAAAGAAAATTAATAGGTCGCAAACTTCTTAATATACCACAAATTTTAAAGGGAATCAATAGTTTCATTTAACTTGTTTCTTTCCATCAACAATTATTCTCACAACTATCACTATATATGATTATATTACATACCTTATCCTTAATGTCACAAGTTAAAAGAGAGAGACTATTTCATAGTCAATCCTCATTCAAATTATCTTTGAAAGCAAGAAAGTTCTTTTGGATGACTAAAGTAGCATTATTATCACCTTGCAAAACCTCCTCACTATCATCTAAAACATCATAAATAAAATCACCCACATTCTTATCATGTTCTTCTACCAATAGATTTTTATCCAAATGACTCTAGTTTATGGTACTAAAAAATCAGATACCCCAACTCACCACTTTTAAAATATCAAAATAAAAAAGCAAATCTAGAACCCTAATCTATAATTTATTTAGTTGTTAATTCAGGTTAAACAAATTATTTATGTTTGCTAGTGCGCACCCCTTATTATTCTATTTAGACTAAAAATCGCCTATATTAGTTACCTTTGAACATGTTGTCTCCTAGCAATCGTTTATTTCTCCATAGTCAAAGCCCTTTGAAGGCTTTGAAAATTGTCAACAAAGATTGCAAACATAACACGCCCTAAATAAACCACCATAATCTAGTTAGGTACTTTCATAACCAGTTGCTTTTCCATTTATGATAGATCATTCATTGCCACCAATTGATAGAAATCATTAGTGTACTCATCAATAGTCCTCTAACATTGTCTCAATGCATGAAATAATTGGTAAAAAGTATTAGTAAAAGAAATTGTTCCTTCATCTTCTTCCAATCATTATTTTTTATTTGCCTTATCTTTCCTAAGAACTTTTCAATTACTTCTACCAAACAGAAGCTCACACCTTCAATCCGATGATGAATAACTTCACCTTTATCTTCCCCGATACTTTTTTGTACTCAAAACCCTCTCTACTTCATCCAACCAAACAACAACTCCTATGCCTGCAAGGTTCTCGTGAACTCATGAAGCTTTATTTGAAAATCTAAATCCCTATGATATATCCCGATCAAGAGGCCATCTCTTTTGTTTTCACTTTTAAAACAAGTTTTCAGAGTTAATCATATGGATCCATGATCACTCTTCTTACGGGTTCTCATCTATACCATATGACAAGTGAATTTTGCTATATATCTCTACATATCTATAACTATCACAAGTTCTTGAACATCTCTTTCCCAAAGGGAACCTCTTTATCCCTCACTACATGATCACATTTTATTATACGACCTTTTCCAGCCATAGTTATTCAATAGCACACAATAATTAATCATTAAGAATCGTTGAGTTCTAATATCAACTAATATAAACGAAAACAAAACAAGAAAGACAACAAGCAAGCAGCATAAAAGTTTGCCAAATAAGGTTGTTGCTACCTAAATTTCGATCCTATTTTTGAATTTTTTTTAAAAAAAATAAAAAATTGCAAAAAATAACAAAAAACCCAAAAAATATGTTCTTGATGTATTTGTGTCGTTTTTGATGTCTTTTCTAAAGAATTTTAAAATTAAAAAGAAAAAAAAATACATTTAATTTTTAGTGATCTAATTATAATTGTGGAAGAAAGATGATCAATTTGAAAGTTGAAAACTCTCTTATCAAGCATCCCATTTTTTAAATCAAATGATTTACAATTATTCTTTTAATTCAAAGTCCATTTTTCTTTGCTTTTTGTCTTCAAGTAATAGTTAAGATTTATTTTTAAAATTTAATAATTGATGTTGCTTTCCTTTCAAGGCAAAATTTTTTTTAATAAAAATATGGTCATACCACAGACATGAAAAGGGGAAAGAATTGGTTAAAAAAACCAAGGAAAAGAGGAAAAGAAAAGTCCAAACCATCTACAGGATTCTCTCCAACAAAGAGACAAACAGTAAACATGAAGATTAGAGAAAAAAATAATTCACTCTGCTCTCCCCAACACTAGCTCCTCCATTAAAGACCAGCGTTGGTTCTCCAGCAAGGGTGGCGGCTCCTCATCAACACTGTAGGCACCACGACGGTAACAACCATAAGAATGTCATCTCCTAAAATCCAGCGGTGTAGCTTCTTCTCCTCCAGCGGTACTGCAACTTCTTCTCCTCCAGCGGTGCAACTTCTTCTTCCACAGGCACTGTGAGCTCTAGAAAGCAGTAGCAGCACTTCCTCCTTCTGCACCAGTGACAACCACACCCAGATGCCTTTCACTTCTTCAACCACCATGCACGACAGATCTTCCCAAATTACCGTCCCATTCTTCCACCCTCACCACTAAACTAGTTGTTAGCCAACATTAGCCATTAATATTTCCTTCCAAAACTATCATCTCTCATCAAAGCAACCTTCTCCCAGCAGACCACTAGTTTTGTTTTCAATCACAGTAACTTCAGCTCCTGTTTCAGCGAAGAACAGCCTCCATAGAAAAAGTTTTTCTTCATCAGCCATAGCCGGCTCTTCTTAACTTCACTGTAAGCAGCAGCAGCCACGCCCAGTTTCATTTCTGCACCATGAACAACATTAACCCAACAACTAACCCTCCATTAGCATTGACCAACCGCGCCAATAACACCATCAGCTCCCATCCTAGATCCACAGCTCCTTAATTTACTCTTCATTTTCCTATGCAAGATCGGCTCCTGTCAGCAAGCTATCTGCATTGTTTGCAGTAATTCCTCAGCTGTCCAAAGTCACTGCGAGCAGCATCAAATTTCAGTAGATATTCCTCTTAATTTTGTCCAAGGCCAACAACTTGAGTAGCAGTAGACCACCAGTTTCAGTCCAGCAGCAACGTGAGCAGTCGCAGCTCCTCTCAGTTTATGCAACGAACTTCAGTAGTACGTAGTTGTCCAAGGCCAACAACTTATTCCAGCAAACTCCAGCTGATTCTTGACCAGACCCAAGCAACCAATGATAATCATACTTGTAGCAACATAGAAAAATCCATGCACATGAGTGATGATCGAAGGACATGCCTTGTTTTAGAAATGGAAGTTTGTTAACCCTCATCATGCGAACCTCTCTCTTGCTTGCTTTCGGTATTTCGCATGTTACTAAAAAAGGTAAACCTGTATCCTTCTTTCTTTCTTTCTTTTCTCTTTTTCTGCATACCCATAACTGTGGTTTGTGGTTCTTGAGAATATGAAGAAATTCTAGATTTTCATTTTGCAAGCTATCCATTAATTAGCATCTATAATATGGGCCTTTCCAATTCGTTTAAAATAAACGAACCTGGGCCATTTTTTTTAAAGCCTGCTTAGTCTTATTCAAGCCTGCTTCATATTTTTTTTTTTTTGTTAGTCTAGGAAGCCAATACACGTGACTAGTAAACCTTAATTTATTTTTAAAAAAATTTTAAAAAATTATTTTACAATTAATTTTGAATTATTTATCTTTTTTACCCCTCATATTTAATATATGTAATGATGACTTATACGTGAGGTGTTTTTTTATATTAAATGAATTAGTTTTCTTTTAAAAAAACAAAATTTCTTTTAAAGAATACAATTTTATTTTAAATTGCATAAGATCAGGTTTCTCAAAAATACAAAAATTATATTTTTGCATATATATATATATATATGGTATTTTAGCATTTGTTTTATAAAATTCAAAAAATATATCTTTACATGCATTTTAAATTTAATAATCAATTTATTTAATCCATTAGAATTTGATTAGTATTCCAATAATCACTAAATTTTTAATTCATGAATTAATGGTTAATATTTTGGTATAAATATTGGACCTACAAGTGAGGCTAATATTTAAATATCAGGAGTTAACCAGGAAATTCTCAAGTTTATCCTAAATATTCATCAATTTTAATTGGGAGTATTTATCCTAAATTTATTCTCAAAATATAAATGTTATACACACACACACACACACACAACGTTGTTACACCTAGGAATGATCTTAAAATGTGGTCACAAGTTTCTGGCCGACATATTTGATTTTAAAACAAAATACAAAACTATAAATAATTTTATGATGTGAATGAAAATGCAAGTCTAGAAATGACAAGATCCTCTACAAACACAGAGCATACTTAATTTTGCAGAAATGTAAATACAGAATAATGAGTAAAATTTAAATATATGTATATATATATGTATATATGTTGAAATGAGATTTAAAGGAATCTTACTTAAATTTGTATAGAAACCAATACATGAGATATATGTTATGTGGTTTAGATCCAAAAATACGGATATGTTTATAGGATAATAGATGGCAATACCAAAGGTTACATGAAATTACAAAAGTATAGTATTTGATGCCTTCTGCAGAGAAACTCGTTTATGTAGTTCTGCATCCAAAGCTTGAGAGGAGGCTTTTTATATAAAGGAGGTTGAGATTGACTTTTTGAAATTTTCATAGAGCAAATGATTTGCTTTTTGAAAAGTTAGAAAAGTTGTCTGTTGCACTGAAAGTTGTTTATCACTCTTATAAGTGGAGGATCAACGTTTTGAAAACTCGAATTGGAATCTTGTTGGTTTAACCACTTGTGCCAACAGGAGGAGCTAGGCCTACAATTTTTTAGAATGGGCCATAATATTTCTAGGTCTAGAAAAAAAAATTTCTTTTTTTTTGGGCAATGAGTGCCTATAATTTTGGTATACAAGGAAGAATCTCATAACAATCATTTTCATTGCCATCGGCTAGGCCGACAATGGAACCTGAAGATGATGAAGATGGAGAGGAATCATTATTTTTTATGCTTTATAGGAGCTGTTTCATGATTTTAAAATACTATTCTTCAGATTTTACTTAGGCAAGAAGAGCAAAAACATGAGATCTTCGGGCTAGAAATTTGGATTGAGAATTTATATCTATAATTAGGTCTTCTAGTGTTACTGAATCCATTCCATTACAACAGGTTTTGAACTTTTATTTTCTGCTGTAAATGAGTCCCATCATTTTACTTTGTCTCTTCTAATGAGGATGGGATACCCATGCTAGGTATTATAGTCAAAATATCGCGAACAGACTCAAATGACATAATTTAAAATAGAACATGAGAATTGATGAGAGTTTCTTCTCATTTTCTTAAGATTTAAAATCATGTTTCAAGTAAATGTAGCCATTTTCAATTAAAGGGTAAGGTTTTATTACTTTGTAAATACAACCAAAGTAATCCCACCATTAAAAAAACTAGTTTAGTAAGTTTGAAGTCTTAATAAGATTGTTAAAATAGAATAGTTTAGAGTGGCTACCTTTATAATTTTGAAGGAAAAAAGCATTGAATCATGCTTGTTGATAATCCCAGTATGAATAAGAACGGGCAATGGAATCACCAAGTTTGACATGGTTGCTGATAAAAAAAAATAGATTGTTTGGTGAAGGGATTGTTTCCAATCAGAATGATGAAGGATATTTTGGATAATACATGTGGAGTAGGCATATTGAAAATAATTTTTGTGGTTGTAATAGAAGGATCAGGATGGAAAAATCTATTTTCTATAGTTAATTTGATAATTTGGTTTTTCAATATAACCAGATTTTTCTTTTGAAACCTTTTGATTGGTTTTGCAGAGTAAATTGCCGATACAAATAGTTTTGTAGGGTTTTAATATTTTTGAGATTTTGAAGACTCAGACTTTGTCTGTGGGTCTTTGAATTTGAATTTGTAAGGCATCGAGACCTGTTCTGGAGGAATTCTCTAGTTAGAAAATTAGGAATATAACTTGTATCTTTTTTTATATATTCTATATCAAAATAAAAAATACTTAATATAACTTGTGATCGAGCAAAAATCTGTTTTGAAGCAATTTTTTGAATATCTTTTTTGTAAAACTTCTTTAGCAAATTTGCAATCAATGCGTAAAAAAAAAATTTGATTTAATAAATCACTTTAAAATTTTGTAATGCACAACACAATAGAAAGAATTCATTTTTTAATAGTAGAGTAATTCTTTTGACAATCATTGTAATATACAGGTATAAATTGAAGAATTTGTTCTTTGTTCTCCTTAATTTGTTTGAGGATACCCCCATACCCCAACTCAAAAACATTTGTCTCAACTATTTTGGGAGCTAAAGGATTGGCAATATGTGGGCAATGAATCTTTTTGATCTGTTTTTAATTTGTCGAATGATTTTATTATGTTCATCAAACCAAGAAACAAGGTTCTTTCTTAGTTTATCATGCAAGAATTTTGTTATTCTGCTCACATTGGGATAAAAGTATAGAACATAATTAAGACTTCCTAAAAATATTTATAGCTGGGTTTTATCTAGAATTTTATTAGGAAATTTACTAGCAAAAATAAGGGATCTCTTTATAGGTGCAATAATTTATTGGGAGATATAATGACCAAGAAAACAAACATGAGTTTGAAAAGGAGAAATTTTTGTTTTTGAAACAACTAAACCATTTTTCTTTGTGATATAAAAGAATGTTTGTAAATGTTTGAAATGTTGTTCTACAGAATTTAAGCAGATAAGAATATCATCAATGTCTACTATGCAGAATTTTGAATATGCATTGAAAATATCATTCATGATTCTTTGAAATTCAAAAGGAGCATTTTTTTAATCTGAATGGATGACATTCAACTTATATTAACCAAATAGAACTGTAAATATAGTTTTGTAACGATTTTTTGGATGAATTTCAATTTGCCAAAATCTTGATTTTATATTAAACTTTGAAAATATGAATGCAGAATATAATTTTTGTAACAAATCTTTTTTTGTTTGGAATTGGATATCTAATCCATTTCAAAGCTTTGTTTAGAGGTTTATAATTTATGACAAACCTTTGTGTGCCTCGTTTAATCTCAGAATTTTTGTTAACATAAAAAGCTACACACAACCAAGGTGATCTAAACTTTTGCATAAGACTTGTAAACTCTAAATCTTTGATCTCAAGACGACAATGTTATTCTAATTCAGCATTCATTTGAATAGGTCTTGCTTTTGTAGGAATTTGTTTTTCATTAAAACTTTATCATAAGAAAGATCAACAACATGTTGTTTTCTTTTCCAAAAAGCATTTGGTAAATCAGAACAAATTTCTTTTTCTATCTTGCTTTGAAATTCTGAAATTCTTTTTTGTAAAATAGGATTTTATAATTGTTGCTCAGTTTTTTTTTAAAGGCATCTTTTCTAAAATGCATGAGATGAGTTTTTTTTCCTTGGATAAATGCGTTGATGTAATGGGTGTGAATACAACATGCTTTCATTAAATTTAAATTCCTAGTCTTTGGATTTTCTAGTAAAGGAAAAACAAGTTTCAAACAATTAATTTTTGAAATAATATTTTCATGATTAATTTTATAAGGAGTAATCATGTTAATAAAATGAGTGTCAAGAATAATAGTATGGTTAATATCATTAGTAATAACAAAGAATTTTTTAAGATAAAGCTCGTTATTAAAAACTGACTCTTGAGTTTTATATTCAATAACTAATTTAGTATTATTTGCTACATAAAGTTTTTCAGAAGTGCTTTGTAAAAACCGTTTTGAAAACTATTCCTTCTTTAATACAATTCAAATTTACACCTATATCAAACAAGACAATAATGTCTATTTTAAAATAATTTGAAAAAATTAATGTAATTTTTATGATATATTTTTTGAAGTAATTTGCGTTAAAACATGTAGAAAATCTTCAGGAACATGCTTAATGTTTGACAATGCATGATTCTTTAGGGTTTGGTCTTTTGTTTTTGGTTCAAAATTAGATTGGATTTCTAATTTTGTGAAAAGATGTTGTAAAATAGCAGAGTCTTTTTATTGAGCTTGTTTGAGGTTTTGTAGTTTAGTCTTAAGGGTTTTGATTTCAAATTGTAGATCTGAGATAATAACAAGAAGTTTAGATTTTTTTTCTTTTTGTTGAGAATTTTGGTAAGGTCGTAGGTGTTTGTACTAGTTATTGGCAATAGTTATGGTTTTTAAACATGCTATTGTATTTCTAAATTGTTAAAGGAAGTTAAGAGTTTGTCTAGGTAGGTTTTTTATAATTGAGGGTCATCAAGTTTTTTGATAGCTTCAAGAATAAACTCTTGATATTGAGTTAAAACATTTATTTGTTTTAAAGTGATGTTGTTTGATGTATTTGAGTCAGAACTGGATGTTGCTAAGTCATCTATTTTGAAAAGTTCTTCAAAAGGATCTGATGGGTTGGAATCAATATCAGATGCCTCAATCAAAAGGCTTTGGATATGGTGAATGACTTCCTCTTTTATTTGTAGTTCATGTAAATTTGTATTAATCCAACAGAATCTAAAGGTATGACCTTTTTTACCACATTTGTAACATGTAATGTTTTTGGGGTCAATTTTTTGCTTGGGTTTTGATTTTTACTGGAAAGGTTTTGTGGGTTTTTTTGTGGTCTTTTTATAGTAAGACTCAATTTTGGTATAGAAATGGTTTCTATATTTATGAGCTATTCTTTTGTAAGGTGGCTTATTTGACTTTGAGATGGTAGGTTTGGACCATGAACCATTATAGGGACAAATTAAACTGTTGACAAAAACTACGTAACTCTTATCGAGTTCTTCTCATCTCCCACTTAAGGTGTCTTTGAAGTTTAAGGTCTTGACAAATCTTAAGACCTTCTTTTTGGGTAAAACTAACAAGCTCATCATATGTTAAATGATCATAAGAGACTGTTTTGAAGATAAAAATATCTTTAATTTTGCTTCTAACTCTTTCTCCTAAAAATATTGGCAATCTAGTAAAGAATTTTTCTTTCCAGAAAGTTTGGTTGGAATCTTCTCAAAGCATGACATGAGTAAGGAAAATTTTTTTGCACCATTAGAAGTCATTGAGTTTTTTACATCTAAAGTTGGAAAGGAGTTCAACATTTTTGTTTTTAAATGGGAAGGATCTCCTATAAAATATAGAGAAATGGTTAAAATAAGGGTTAAGACTGTATCTTGAATGATGTTTCCGTTTGAGTCAATGATGGGTATCTAGTTTTCAGTCATTTGGATGGAGTTAAGGATCTCAAGGTGTTGGGTTTCAGTGAGATGGTAATCCCACCATCCTTTTAATTAGCAAGAAAATCCAACTATAAGAAGTTCAACTATAACTTTGTCTAAGGTTCCAATTTGAGTTTTGTAGGTATTGATAACCATAGTCATTTGTTGTAAGGTGTTTAGGGTATTGTATTCGGACATTCCATCTATATTCCATTCATAGAGGGAAGAGACATTGAATTTGTGTTGATTTATAATGGTTGGTTCATTATGTATGGCTAGATTAGGGGCACTGATTGTTTTAAGAGTAAGATTTCTTAAAACAAGTTTATTGATTTCATGAGTGTTTTCTTAAAAGGCTTCTTCATTAGAGGTCTGAGTTTTGTAATTTTAAATAGTATTTATGTGGCTTGTGGAGATTTGGGGATTATTACTATCTTGTTGGGTGTCAGGAGCAATCAAGGTAGAGGATGAAGCTTCAAGGTGATTAAGATGATCTTTAATGACTCTAAGAAAGTCTTTTTTTTTTTTTGTTTTGGAACTGAGTTTGGCTAGTTCTTGTGATTTAGTATAGCTTGAATACTGGGTTTTTTACTTTTGGTTTATGGATTTTGTATCTTCAACCGGAGAAATAATAGTCCTTTGGATTTGTTTCTTTATTTTAGTCAATTGTGTTTTCT
The DNA here is from genome assembly GCF_000002775.5 of Populus trichocarpa. Lineage (NCBI taxonomy): Eukaryota > Viridiplantae > Streptophyta > Magnoliopsida > Malpighiales > Salicaceae > Populus > Populus trichocarpa. The sequence continues at coordinate 12,751,671 of NC_037298.2, read as the reverse complement.
ATGATATTAAGGTTGGTGTTGGTGAAGTTGCTCTACTAGATAATATGTTTGGTGTTTATAGTGATATCATCACTTGAATTTTTGTAAGGGGTAACATCTATAGTTTGACTCTTATGAGGGATTTTAAGGTTTCTTAAAAGTGGATGTTCAGACTCAATAAAAGTACCACTGACAAGTTTCCAAACATGAGTTTTACTTCTAGATGTTATAGGATATGCACGTTTTATAAATGAATATGCAATATGATGTTTAGTTACATAAAATGATTCAAACTTTATGTAATGTAATGAAATTATAAAAACATTTTTGTATTTCATGTCTTTCTTTCATGAAGGTTTTGAAAAACCAAGATCTCTTCTTAGAGTTATGGTTGCTATAAAAATCATTAATAAAATTTTTTTTTACTTATAACAAAATGTCCTTTAAGAACATTTAACTCATTTTGGATGTTTTGAGTTACATATGAGAATGTTGGAGAGGTTGGTGGAGAAGGTTAATTAATGTTTGAATATAATGGTTTGGGTATGTTTGTGATATAATTGAATTTTTAGAAACTAGTGCTAGGAATATTAGAGGTCGATTTCCTAGATGGGTTTGTGTGGTAAGACATCTTTATAACTGAGGGAATCTCAGAAATTCTTCCGAGATTTTTTGTACTTAATATAGAAAATTCATTTGAGAATCTAGAATTAGTTGATCATCTATGAAAGGATAGTTTAACTTTACTATCACTATATTGGGTTATTTATTTAAGTTGGATATTTGGTTTTGGTGGTTAAACATGCTTAGGTTAAGTGGCACCTACAAGGATCCAATCTTTTGGTAGGGTAATATTTTTCCACTGTATAGATTTAGGTACAACTATGTTTGATCTATAAATGTCTATTTGGAGAAGTACAGTTTCACTTTTTTTGGATTGGAATTTATGTTTACTAGCAAGGGCAGAAAACATGGCTTTATAATGGATCTTAAAGATCAATGCTATAGAGATTAATCCTTAAAGCATGTTGTAATTATGAGTTTTTATTTGTAAGATCATGCTTTGTAGGATGTTTTTGTCTTTGAGGAATATGGTTAGGTTTGGATACAATCAAAAGAAACAAGGCCACTATAAAAACTGGATTCAATGAAACTAAGTAATAAATCTTGAAAATTTTAGAATCTAGCGTATCTTAGGACAACTAGAATGGAAGTGTTTAGTCCTTCTTTGGTAAGGGGTTTTATTTCTACTTGTACTAGGCCAATATGAATGTATTTGAAATTTCTATCTATTTGTTTGTAGGGATTCTTGAGAAAGGAGTTAGATAGTTTTAAAAAGTTTTGTAAGCTGAATATCCTATTTTTCAATTTTTATTGTAAAAACAGTTTTGAAAAGATTAAAAGAAAAAGTTTGATAGATTTGGTTCTTTTGAACCTTTGAAATTTTCCAATCATCAATATTTTTTTTATAAAAGCCTCAATTGTAATCTCTTCACTATTTATAACCCTTTTATTTTCAGTAGAATCAAAAGTAGAAAAAGCTAAAATGGAAGTTGTTCTATAAAAAAAAAATCTATGATTTAAAAGATAATTTAGAAAACAGATTACAAATTATATAGATTTACAGCCATATCATCATTCATAAACAAGACTTACACCACTTAGTAACATTCATCCATACTTTTAAGGTTTTCTCTTCTTACCAAGTTTCTAAAATTTTGTATAAACAATACTACCCAGGTTCTAATAGTATTTAATACCAAAGATCTGGTATTAAATTAGATTTGTATCAGGTTTCAGGTTGAGTTTGATAATATCAAATATTTAAAAAATATTTTTTTAATATTTTTTTAAAATAATTTGAAAAATACTAAATGGCACCAACTTTTTAACTTGTCTTCCACTAATATTTTTTTATTTTTATTTTTTTTAGAGTGGAAATTTACTAGTATGATGCAGGTGGTCATGCCGAATTCCAATTCCGAATTGACAACTCTGATTTTGATGTATTAAGAAGCGTATATGTCAAAGAATCACCATGGCGACGACGACTCTCTGGTCGAGGAAAGGTCAGAAAATCAAAAGCTAATCAATTAAACCACACATCAAGACTGCATGATTGAGTAATACTATTTATATAAATACAAATAAAAATACTTAAATAAGAAAACATTAAAATAAGGGGACGGTGCTGAGTCCTCCTATGACTCAGTGAAATTAAACAAAATAGCAAGGCCCATGTGACTGTGTCAAAATAATGCAATCCTGAAATGACAGCCACTAAAATTAATAATAAATAACCGGAGGGAGGCCATCAAGGCATGCAGATCTTTTTCCCAGTCACAATTCATCTCCCCAAAATACCCTTAATTCCTCGCCAAATCACGCTAAACAAACCCGTAAATTCCTGCAAAATGAATGGGCCAGTCCCCGAGGACACATCAAAAATCAGAAATAAATAAAAAAAAAAGCAACGAAAAGAGTCCTCATCTTACTAGACTGGACTTAAACAGACTGTAGCCAGCCAGCCAGCTATACTGTACTGATTCTAACAGAAATGGCGAGTATGGCGGCGATCGGAGTTATGAGGCCGCCGTCTTCATCCTCGTTGTCTTCTTCTTCTTCGTCGAATTTGAGCCGGAGAACTGCATTTAGGAGCCTGTCGTTCAGCTCGTCCTCCAACCTCTCCGGTGGGAAGGTTTGCTCCACGGCGTTTTCCGTTCGCCGGGATACAGGTCGTAATGAGAGGACTCCGATGATCGTTTCTCCTAAAGCGGTTTCGGATTCAAGGAACTCTCAAACTTGTCTTGACCCTGACGCCAGCAGAGTTAGTTTTCTCCTCCACCTCCTCCTCCTCCTCCTCCTCCTCCTCATATTATTATTATTATTGTTATTATTACCACCACCACCACCACCACCACTTAATTTAAAATACCGAGTTATTATTTTGTGTTTTAGATCCAACTTTCTTCATTTAGGTTTGATCGTAACGATGAATAATTATGATTAGAATGAGAGAATAAATGATTGTATTGTTATTTATGGGAGATTTACTTACTGAGAATGTGTTATAATCTGTGCTTGATGAGGTTCGTAATTTGATTGAACAATGCGATATGGTTTATGGCAGAGTGTTCTTGGAATTATTCTTGGAGGAGGAGCTGGGACTCGGCTTTACCCGCTTACTAAGAAAAGGGCAAAGCCTGCTGTTCCTTTAGGAGCTAACTACAGGCTGATTGATATTCCTGTGAGCAATTGTTTGAATAGTAATATATCAAAGATATATGTTCTCACACAATTCAACTCTGCCTCTCTCAACCGCCACCTTTCACGGGCTTATGCGAGCAACATGGGTGGCTACAAGAATGAGGGTTTTGTTGAAGTTCTTGCAGCTCAGCAGAGTCCTGAGAACCCCAATTGGTTCCAGGTAATAGTTTCATTCTACGCCCTTGGGCTGTGTACTTATCTTTCTTAAGAATCATTAAACTAGATTGGCGTTTTTACTGATTGGTTTTTAAAAGTTTTTGTTTTTGATCGATAGCTTCCTCACCAATTATCTCTCTAATTTTTGTTCTGATTGGATGCCCAGTTTTTTATGTAATGGAATTTTGATGGAATGATCTACAGGGCACAGCAGATGCTGTCAGACAGTATTTGTGGTTGTTTGAGGAGCACAATGTTTTGGAATTCCTAGTTCTTGCTGGCGACCATTTGTACCGAATGGATTATGAGAGATTTATCCAAGCTCACAGGGAAACTGATGCAGATATCACTGTAGCTGCACTGCCAATGGACGAAAAACGTGCAACTGCATTTGGTTTGATGAAAATTGATGAAGAAGGGCGCATAATTGAATTTGCTGAGAAACCCAAAGGAGAACAATTGAAAGCTATGAAGGTGGACCTTCTCAAAATTTGGACTGATAGTTTATTTGCTTATGAATACGTGCTTCAATTTCCCAAAGGAAGATGATTTTTAAATGTTACTTTATGTTTTCTTCTAGGTTGACACTACTATTTTAGGTCTTGATGATGAGAGAGCAAAAGAGATGCCTTACATTGCTAGCATGGGAATATATGTTGTCAGCAAGAATGTGATGCTGGATCTGCTGAGAGAAAAGTTTCCTGGAGCCAATGATTTTGGAAGTGAAGTTATTCCTGGTGCTACTTCTATTGGGATGAGAGTGAGTATCTTTTTGTTCAATTATCTTTCTACATGTTCCTCTTGTATATTACTTTCAGATATAACTGTATTTCAATAAATGAATTTTAATGGAGCACACACCTTTCCAGCTATGTTGAAGCCATAATAGTGCTCCCCGCATGAGAAACATGGGCTTTTCTTTCTTTTTTTGTTTTTTAATGGACATAAAATCTTTAAGCACATTGGTTAGATGCATCAGACCGTGTCTTTCCTTTACAAATGGATGCATTATAATTTGCTGGATGTTCCAGCATCAAAATTGTCTCTTTCTTGCTTTCACAATCTCTTGAAGTTACAATTTTCACTAATCTTTGTATCTTAACAGGTACAAGCTTATTTATATGATGGCTACTGGGAAGATATTGGTACAATTGAGGCATTTTATAATGCAAATCTTGGGATAACTAAAAAGCCAGTGCCAGATTTCAGGTAGTTCTTATTCCAGTCCAACAATTGTTTCCATGCTATAAGCTTGCTTGTAATTTCATTTGCCTATGTTTTTGGACTTCCCTTTGCAGCTTCTATGACCGTTCATCTCCAATCTACACTCAACCTCGCTATTTGCCTCCATCCAAGATGCTTGATGCTGATGTCACGGATAGTGTTATTGGTGAGGGTTGTGTTATAAAGGTATGTTCTTGGTTGGGAAGGCCTGGTAGTTGATTGGCCTTGGCCATGTTCATTCATTGTATTATACTCTGAGGTTCTAAACCATTGGTCTCTTAAAAAAGTATTCAATAAATCATTGGTCTCCCTCCCAAACTAATGTGGTTCACCTATGAAAATTACTCACAGACCCTACATAAATGTGATTAGAGGGAGTAATGAATAATAATTTCTCTGCCTTATTCATCGTCATGCTGAATTTGCATTTACATCTTGTGGCAGTTATTGTGGATATCCAATGAGTTCACTTAACTCACTTTTTTTTTTTGTCCTTTTCAGAACTGTAAAATTCACCACTCTGTGATTGGTCTTCGGTCTTGCATATCAGAAGGTGCGATCATAGAAGACACATTATTAATGGGAGCAGATTATTATGAGGTAATAGCCCCTGAGAATTAGCAGTCTACTGTATAGTGTTTCTTCTTTGCTTGTAGGCATTGAAATGTCTGGAGTGATCATGTTTTTAAGTACTTCATTTTCATTTGTAATGAGTGTGTTTTTCTAAATTGTGTTGCTTCAGACTGATGCTGACAGGAGATATTTGGCTGCTAAGGGAAGCGTTCCAATTGGTATTGGCAAGAATTCTCATATCAAGAGAGCAATTATTGACAAGAATGCTCGAATTGGGGACAATGTGAAGGTCATGATCCTATTTATTACCTTAGCTAGAAGTTTCTTTGTCTACTAGAATCATTTTTCTATCACCAAAACTCATTTTCTTTGTCTACTAGAATCAGTTAGTTGTCACTAAAAAGGTTTTTAGAAGATAAATATGACTATTGATTAGAAACTAGAAGACCGAAAACATCCAGCATAATAGTTTATTTTCAATCAACATGAGATTATCATCTTACATCATTTAGGTTGGCATTATATGTTGCTTATGATGTTATGCTGGTCATTGATGTGGAGTTGTAGTTGCACACATGCTTATTATATATTCCTGAGATGGATAATTAACGTGAGATAGCAAAATTTCAGATCATTAATGGTGACAATGTGCAAGAAGCAGCCAGGGAAACTGATGGATACTTCATAAAGAGTGGGATTGTCACAGTAATCAAGGACGCGTTGATTCCCAGCGGAACTGTGATCTAGGGATCCTTATTGTTTCAACTTTCCAAGCCAAGTGAGGGTTTCTCCTTCTCCTTCTTCTCCTTCTCCAGATGTTACAAGTCTATTTCCACTTTGCCTTAGATCCTTTCAATGCATGATGTATATTTTCTGACTGTAGAATGTAATTAAAAGCGAAAGAGAGAACCCAAAAAACTCATGCTATCAAGGCCCTTAATAAAAGTTTTTCCTCCATAAATGTTTCTGCTTCATCCAACAGTTCAAGTTTTATCTGTTGGGTAATTTGGATATGTTGCACAGTGCCTTTTTTCATCCCAGTAATCACAATTTACTCAAATTAAGCATTTTCATAGAATATATAATGTTTCTTTTCTTGATAAAACAATACGCGAGCTGTTAGTTAGGAATGATAAAGGAGGTGCTATCAATTCCTTTAATCAACTGAACTGCTAGAGGTACCACCAAGGTTGCAGTTGTGGTGATCAACAGCGGGGTTGCTTGTTGAAAAGAACAAAATTATTCAGTAGGAATCCATAATTTTACTTTTATGGGGAGTGCAAATAGTTGATGACCTGGTACAACTAGAAATTTCTATTTCTAAATCGACCACACACCAATTTTACTTTTACTGGGGAGTATAAATCCATAATCCTGAGCTCGAAAGAGCTTAGCTCTTTGTCTTTCTCGACCTCCTATCTTACTGTACAAAGGCTATTACTCATTATATTGTTTCCGCTCATGGATGGTAGTTGATTGATTGGACTCAAAAATAATGTATTTCGATTTGTTTTACAATTTCTTTTTTATTATACATATAAATGTATTTGTTAATTTTTTTTCTTGGTGATTCAAGAAAAAAATGTTTGGAAAAATCAAACATATTGAAAGAATTAGGCAAATACATATCACCGAGATTTTTGTTTTTTTTTTTTCAATATTTAAATTAACAACTAAAATCAATAATAAAAATAAGAACTAAGAGTAAATATGAAAAGGGTAAGAAGAGTTTAGAAGAAGTTTGAGATTGTGGCACGTAGTAGTGCTATTTTTAGAGAGAAAACACCCCCCCTGCACAAGGATGATTTTGCATATAACACACTTCTTTTCAAGATACAATAATCTATTAGAATTTTTGAATGCAAAAAAAATTACCGAAACGTTTCAATCATCCTTTTGCTCATTTAAGTTAATATGAGAAAGTAAGTATAGTAAAATTTAAAAAGAATATAAAAAAAAAGGATTTTAAATTATGTGTAGAGATTTATAAGAGATTAAAATAAAAAAAGTATTTTTAAGAGTTTTGATGAAGAAACATTTGTTATATATATATATATATATATTAGTTACTAAATATATTTTAAAAAATTAAACATAAGAAATTAAATTAATCATAAATGTCAACCATTTAAATTGCCAAGTCAATAAAATCTACTAATTAAAAAAAATAACCATCATTAATTATAATTTTAAATCAATATTCAAACATTCCCCCTCATGATTTAAAATTATTCATACATATAATAAATAAAATAAAATAAAAATATGCAATTAATATTGTATAATATGTTTAGATACCTTTATGGTTTGAACCTACACTTAATGTTAATAATTCTTAACTTGAAGAATCATAGTAACAAAATGTTTTGAACTAGGTTCTTTGAACCAAATTTAAACTTATTACACGGGTGATTTTGAGGTTCTATCAATGTTGCATTTTATTTTTTTTATCATGCGCATGTATCTTGTTTCATGAGTGTTTTTAATAGTAGCCCAAGCATTTATAGTGGCTACCCCATCACCACTCTCACTTAGGTGAATCCTCCAAGAATAATTTGTGACCAACATCCCGCAAGATTTTTTGTATTTGGATTCATTCAAAGATTAACTCTTTATAACCATCATAATAGAGAGCAAATTATCATAGAAATTGGACCCGAGACCACCCCATAAAAAATCACCCAACAATAACCCAACAATTTTGTTTTTATCTGTTCCACTTCATTCATTTGATTGCCATATATTTAAAGACAGGTTTCCACTATTAGTGATTAATTTAAGAGTTTTAGTCCTATTTTATTCATGGGATTGCCATATATTTTTCCACTATTGGTGATTAATTTAAGGGTTTCAATTCTATTTCCCTCTACGATTGAATAACTCATTGGCGTGTTAAACCTTTAGTAAGTGGATCTGCAATGTTGTATTTAGATCTAACAAAATAAAAAAAAATAACACCATGAGATATTACGATTTATTTTTTCATTAAAAAATTTATTTTTAGCCTTAGTTATAATAGCTTGACAATCATTATGCATTGATATAGGTGATATTGGTTTAGAAAAAATTGATTTATAAATTAAATTTTTTTGAAGCTACTTGATTTCTGAACTAGTAGAATCTAATGCAATAATTTCTGCTTTCATAATGGAATGAGTAATTATAGTTTGTTTAATATATTTCCAACAAAATACACTAGTAAATAATGTAAACACATATCTACTAGTAGATTTTGTTTCTTTTGAATTAAAAATCCAATTGGCATTACTAAATCCCTCATTTACAACAAGAAAACCAATATAATGAAATGCATAATCAATTGTTTCTTTTAAATATTTAAAAATTCTTTATAAATCACCCTAATGTGAAGCATTATGATTATGTATATATCTACCTAATCTACCAACTACACATATTATATAAGATCTAATATGATTTGCTAGATATAATGAAGATTAAATAATTTATGAATATTTATATTGAGATACACTTTTACCATCATTTTTTTAATTTAATAGACGGATCGAAAGGACCACATACATGAGATATATCAAAATAATTAAACCTTTTAAATAATTTTCAATGTAAAGTGATTGAGTTAAAGCAAAGCCATTGCTATTTTTCAATAATTTATTGCCTAAAATAACATTAATCAGACCAAGATCCTTTATATCAAGATTTTCAAACAAGAAAGATTTAGTAATATTTATAACTTGAATATTACTACCAAAAATTATAATATCATTAACATACAAACATAAAATCACATAATTATTTTTAATTTGTTTAACATAAACACATTTATCAGTAGCAATTTGTCTAAAAACCATCAAATGACATAACCTGATTAATTTTTCATGCCATTATTTTAGAGCTTGTTTAGAACCATAAAGAGATTTTACAAGTTTACAAACTTTTTTTTCTTAACTAGGAACAACAAAACCTTCTGGTTGATCCATATAAATTTCTTCTTCTAAATCACCATTTTAAAAAGTCTTTTTAACATCCATTTGATGAAAATTTATAATTTGTAAAAAAAAGAAGCTAAAGCAACTAATAATATAATTTTAGTGATTTTAGAAATTGATGCATATGTGTTAAAAAATCTACTTGTAAACCCGGGAAAAAATAAATAAATAAATAAATAAAGGTTGCTTAAATTAAAAACTAACTACATGAGAAATAAAAATGAGGAAATTAATGTGTATGGTTAAATAAAAGACAGGAATTCAGAAATTTTTGAATATAATTTTCGGGTGAAATAATTCGAGACATTATAATAAGCAAGTAATGTTGAGGGTTGGATTTAATTGAAGAGAATAACACACTTAAAGAAAATGGAGCCTAAATGCAAATAAAAAAAATTATAGAGTATAAATACTCTCTTCTCACCAAAAATCTGCAAGAACAATAAGGAGAGAAAAAATGAAGTTTTATACCCATTCTTGAAAAATCAAGAGAGAGAAACACTAAAACTTCAAGAACCCATCCAAGATTAAGGGTTTATAGATGGGATAAACACTTGTGAGCAATGGATTAACAAGAAATTAAACAAGAAGAAAAGAAAGGAGGGAGTTGAAAATCTTCAACTGGTTGAAGATCAAAATCTTAATTTGTACCGGGTAAAGTATTCTAAACATGATCTTAACAATTCATTTCAAATTCGATAATGAATTGATGCCTTGCTATTGAATTATAGGTTAGGGTTCTTAGATATGAATTGAGAAAAAAGTACTTATTATTAAAATTAAGTTAATTCATGTGTGGTATGTAGTTTATGAAAGTATTGTGTGAAGGGAAGGGGGAGACGAATCTTGACAGACTTATCTCCTGACTTTCGGTGAGATTTTAGGTAGGAGGATGAGGGAATTAGGATTGGGTTCCTTCATAGAAATTGTAGATTTGGTTGTTAGCTAACCAAGAAAACCGGTCTTGCTCAATTTAGAGATGTAGAACTCCAGTTATGGGTTACCAACTGAGACTGAACCGTGACTGATTCTGTAGGGCAGTAGAACTGATGGGTTGATGAGTAATTTTGACTATCTTGGAGGCAGAACCGGGTTCTCCTTTCTTTAGAGAACTTGTAACCTCGTGTCTTAGCTTTTCAACGAGATCAATCTCACTTAAAATGGAGTTCTAGAACTCTAGATATAGTTAAAAATCTGATGAGTGTTCAAACAGCAAAGGTTCGACAACAACAGTTGGACAGTAACAGTTCAAACAACAACCGTTGGACAACAACTGTTCAAACAACAACGGTTGGACAGTAACAATTCAAAGTTAGACATCAGAGAACTTGTAACCTCGTGTCTTAGCTTTCTAACGAGATCAATCTCACTTAAAATGAAGTTCTAGAACTCTAGATATAGTTAAAAATCTAATGAGTGTTCAGACAGCAACGGTTGGACAGTAACAGTTGCACAACAACTGTTCAAACAACAACAATTGGACAGTAATAATTCAAACAGCAACCGTTGGACAGTAACAGTTCAAACAACAACGGTTGGACAATATCACTTCAAAGTTAGACAGTAACAGTAGACTTTCACGTGAATATTATATGTAGGAATATAATAGAATTGAGTCATACGAACACTTGCACATTGGGATACTAACTTTGAAAATATACATGATATATGTATGTCTGTTATTATGAGAAAATGAACATGCATAGAAAGTAACATATGAGTACTGAATGAATATGGATTCTCTATAAAATCAACTTGAAGGAATCATAACCAAAAACTTCCTTGTGATTCAGGAGGAGCAACCAGGATTGGATCTTCTGTTAGGGGAAATCACGAGACAGGCGGAGCAGGTGCGTGATTTTCCCTCCTTTTTGCACTTATACAATTTAAAATTCTTCTAGTGAATGCAATTACAATAAACATTATGTTCAATGTAAATAAAGTCTAACGTATTTACAAGATTAGCTTCGACTAATGGCATCCGTGATAGGATTGCCGAGAAACGAATCACAAGATTAGACTTTGCAAGGTCACCTGGTTCAAGCAAGTAAATAAGAGTATTCAAATTAAGAATATGCAAATGAGTGTTAATTGAGTTTAAAAGATTTACAAGCAAAATATAAGTTTGTTAGAATTCTTATGGATCCGATAGAAAATTAATACTTCATTCATATACATTACATGAACATATATATATATATATATATTTCTTTTATCAATATAATGGTATGTTTATTTATGTAACAGGTCCATCAAATATCTAGGGAGATCATTAGTTTAGGTCTCTATTTTGTCAAACTTATGTAAATATTTAACTTAAACAAAAGGGAATTTACGCGTTTATGTAGTATAACTGATGTATTTATAAAAGTTCAGCTTAGCATGTAGTACTTTAGTTATCTTGTAATTAACCCTTTTGAAATGTTTAAGAACACTTATTATGTTGTAATGCTTTCTTTGCATGTTAGTATTCCTTTTCCTTTTAAATTTTATGATATGATATGTGGGCTATGTTCATATTAAACTTACTCGTAGGAATTATATAAATTGTGAGGATTATATGAGGTGTTGAATTATGATGTTTGATATAAGGTCCGAAATTATGGGACCTTGTGATGATTGGTTGATTGAATAAATTGTTGGTAGTCGATAACTTGGGATGTCCTATATACAAACGAAACTCTGCCGAATTTTTTGTAGATAAAGAAAAAATAAAAAAAATCCCTCAATTAAGAGAATATCTTGAGATCTTTTAACATTGATAAAGTCGTACAGCCGGACTGTTACACTACTCCTTGTTTAAACGCCTTAGCAACTAATCTAGCCTTAATTTTTTCAAATGCAGTTTTAGTGTTACAAAAAATATGTTAACTATTATCAGCCAAAGCACTTAAAATTTTATCATTAAATAAAATATCTTTATAAGTAGAATCATCTTTACTACTAGACAAAAATGCACCAATTCAAGAAACCGCATTAGTTAATTTTTGAACACTTTTGTTTTTATAACCATTTAGAATCATAGAAAAAGACCAAATCCAGTAAGCCAAAATTTCATTTGTTGTCACCAATAAAGGAAATTTTGACTAGAAATTTTTTGAGGTTTGCTAGATAATGAATTTATAGTGTCCATAATAACAATCGAGCAAACAAATCATATTTTTTTTAGGTAAAGTAAGGAAAGTACCATTTTTTTCTAAGATTGTTAGGAAAAATCAAAGATATATGAGAGAATTAGATAAATAAATGTAACCAAGATTTTTGTTTCCTTTTTCAATATTTGAATTAGCAACTAGAATCAATAATAAAAACAAGAACTAAGAGTACATATGAAAAGGGTAAGGGTTTAGAAGAAACCTGAGATTGTGGCATGTATTAGTGCTATCTTTAGAGAGAAAACGCCCTGCACAAGGACAATTTTGCATATAATATGCTTCTCTCCAAGATACAATAATTTGTTAGAATTTTTTGATGCAACAAAAATTCTCAAAATCTTTAAATCACTTTTTTGGTCACTTAAATTAATAAAGTATAATAAAGCAAATATAATAAAATTTGAGAGGAATATATATATAAAAAAAGATCTTAAATTATGTGTAGAGATTTATAAGAGACTAGTAGATTATATACTTTTATTTTATATATATATATATATATATATATATATATATATATATATATATATATATCAGTTACTAAATATATTTAAACAATTAAATATAATAAATTAATTCAATCATAAATGTCAATCCATTAATTATATTAATGCTAACTATTTAACTTTTATAAACAACTATTACGATTTAAATGACTAAGTCAATAAAATTTACTAATTACAAAAAATTAACTATAATTAATCATAATTTTAAATCAATATTCTAACAAAAATAAAAAAAACATAACTATAAAAAACATATAAGCTAAGTTTAGTTGCTTAGCTGTAATGTATACGATGTTTGATTCCCGCGACACTCAATATAGATAAAGCAAGTTTATAAAAGGAATTTCATCTATTTCACCCTATAAACATAAATTGGTATTATATAGTTGTAAATGCATGTATTCAAACATATGAAACAATTTATATATTCCAATTGTGTTACCCTCAATTGATTAATTATTGAATAGACTGAAAGGTCCTCATGGCCTTGAATTATTGGATAACATTTATAGATTTGGAGTTTGGGATTAGCCCATTAGATAAAAATAATGAAAAATCCTTTTCTGTTTACAATTAAAGGTGTTCTTCTTCTTACTTGTTCTTTCTTTCTCTCTTTCTTTTTTATTGAATTTTTGGGTATTTAACCAAAATTGCCATGATCCATTCCAAGGCAGTTGCTGTAGTATCAGTGCCAACATTTAGAAACTCGTTGCATAAATTAGAAATTTCCTCCTCATAAAGTTTTCTTTTATCATCAAGAAATTCCAGAGCTAAGAAGGTACAACATGATCATGATAAGTATCCATTTCCTCCTCTTGCAACCTCTTTCTAGCTCTTATTAAGTTTGGAAAAAATTACTTTTCCTGAAACAAACGAGGTCTAAATTGAAAAATACTTTTTGGACCTTCATAAATTACCAGGTATTCTCAGAGCCACTGTATATTCTTTATCGCTATATTAAATTGAAAAATACTTTTCGGACCTTCACAAATTATAAGAGTAATTATGATAGATGAGTTGCTTTTAATAGAATTAAGATGATATGTATTAAATGCTACATACAATTTATCTCTAATTAGATGGTAAAGTTGTATAGGTAATTTTGATCCTAATAGTCTACCGAAGAAAAAGGATGATCACTACTCAAAAGGCTTTTCACACCTAGGCATATTGGTGTCATCAAGGTGCTTGAGAAGGCGCAAGGATATAATGTCACAATTCAAACAAGGTTCAATCTTTTTGAGTGTGTTAGATCATCATTTATAAACCAGTAAGCATGTATGAAGGCGAGGGTCAATGAAGTTTGGGATTAATTTTTTTAAAAACTAACACAGCTAGTGTAAATTTTAGAAAAGTGGTGTATGTTGAAAAAGAATATATTTTGAACATAACCATGATTTGTATTACTGTATCTATTCAAAACTGTGATTTTGAATCATCGTTATTACATAACCATGATTCAGAATCATGGTTATATAACAAAATTATGATTTAGAATCACAATTATGATCAATATAAAAACCCAGCTTCACTCTCCTATTATTGTTGTTTTTTTAAAGAAAAAACCTTAAGAACAAAAAACAAACACCACCAAAACAACCTCCAATCCTCCACCAAATCACCAAATACCCTCCCCTCGTCTTCATGTATCTGCTTACTATTTTTTCAAAACAAATCACTGGCCCAATCAGCTTGATTCAGCTTCCCTACTATGACAATTGATAGAAGCACCCCCTAGCCATAACATCAAATAGGTTAAAATCATAACAATTAAGGTTTGAATTGAATTTTATAAAAAAAATGCTATAGTTAGGGATTTTATTCCAATTGAAATCATTTAAGTTTTAATTGTTGCAATTATTTATGTTTTCATGCAATTGAAGTTATTACCGCACAACCTTTCATGATTAGAAACTGAACTATATCAGTCATATAGCAAGCCAATAATTTCCCAACCCATCACATTCTACACATGCCTCTAACTCTGTCCAATCTACACGAGACCAACATTTCTCTCTATAATTAGCATCATAATCATCATCACTTGCCATATTTTTTTCGACATCGTCATTTTTTCTTAATGTTTCACCACAACCAATATGGCCACCATCATCCTAATTTATTTCCATGTTTTTCTTATGTTAATTAAAACAAAAATTTAGCAAGAATAAAAAAGAGCAGAGAGAGAAAAAGTAATTACCGGCCTAAGAGTGGTGGATGAGAGAGGTGATCTTGAGAAGCGTGGCCTGACGCGTTAGAATTTAGTTCTCTGTTTCTTTCAGGAATTAAAGCGTTATTTGAATTAGGGTTTATTTCTGTGTTCGAGAGTGGACTGAGACTGAGAATAGGAGGGAAAGGAAAGGTTGAGAAGAGGGAAGGGGACTTTCTTTTTTACTTTTGTTTTTCTTAAAAAGGGTATTTTGAGAGTGATAATGATTGTTTTTCAAAGTGTTTTTTATTCGAAAAAACATTAAAATAATGTTCTTTTATTTTTAAAACACGTTTTTGACATCAACACATCAAAATGATCCAAAAACACTAAGAAAAAATTAATTTGAAGTAAAAAAAATTAAATTTTAACAAAAAGCAGGTTGAAACTCATTCTCATACACCCCTGAAGAGCTTTGAGGGACTTATGTTATAGAATTTATCATAATCAGGTCCTTCATCTTTGAAATTTATTAATCCAATTCCCGTACTATTGGACCTCATTAAAACAAAATAGATAACATAGGGACCATAAAGGTCACTGACCCATGCTAGAAAAAAAAGAGGGGAATATATCATTTGGAAAGTAAGGACTAAATGATAAGGATTTTTCGAACATGCCCCTTAGAGTTTATGAGAGTACATTTCTATGTATATATATGAATTACATTTCTGATGATAGTAGAAAACGAATGATATTGTCCATGAAAAGTAAGTTGTATATATGAGGTGTTTTCTACTTGGAGCTTATGAGAGTACAGAAAGGCCACTCTCTAAGGAGAAACTATATTGATTATTGTTTATTTATTATGTCAAACTGAATTTAAAATTTTCCTCTATAATGGCTTCATTCGATAGAAATAGAAAGGAAGAGTTTCTTTAGAACATTCGATCATGGAACCTCCTCCCCCTCTTTCAGTCTCCCTCTAACATGTACATAGAAATAACGCATCCATCAAGACAAATCAAAAGTCTATGATCAAGGACATACTGCTTTTTAGTTGCCGAATCGGCCCTCAATGATTTAGTTATACAACATTGCTCAAAACAGAACACATTCAGGGCAGTTTTCTTTACTTCCCCATCTCTTTTTAGTATGGTCATTGAGGACAATTTCCATATTAAGTGTGGGGGGATTTATGGGCTGTTGTTGGTGGCATTATGTTATGTTTTTTAGCATTTTTATGTTGGTGGCATTATGCTTTGCTTTGACAATTCTAATATGCTTGCAAACGTAATTTTCATATTTATGGGACCAAAATATTTTTTTGTGGTGGTGCTATTTCAATGCCGTGATTGTTAATATCATTAATGAATTATCAATTGAGCTCGTAAAAATATCATAACATGATTGAATGATGTTTTTTTTAAAGATTGTTTAGTCAAGCTATTTTCTTTAAGACTAAAGTAAATGAATTTAGTAGACACAAGCCTATGAGACTTTAAGCCTTATGACCGACACATCCATATGGGTCTCTATTTTCCTTTCATGTGTGATTTTCTTCCATTGGTTTTGTTTATCTAGAACTTGCTCTGATTCTACTCAAGACCATACTTTTACATACATACATGAACATAATTAAAGCATTCTTTGTTATGTACCTTATATAGCCTAGCAACCCATATTTGGATAAATTCTCCATTTGAGACCCCTTTTGAGCTGATAAAATTTTTCTTTGATTATAAACTCGCATTACAAGCCATAAATCAAACAATGTCTTACCCAAACCATAGAACTAATGAAGCATTATACATAATTATACAAGCATGAGAATACATGAAATAAGTGCGGGGGGTGTCTTAAATTCAGAAGTGGATATGTTATGTACGGGGGAACAAGATTTTACTTTGAAAACAAAAACGCAAGCCACATTATACTGTGATGGCAAATTGAGGAATTTTTTCTAACTTTTATATCTTTGATTCCTCAAAAATAAAATAATTCTAATGAAGGTTTGAAGTTTTAGAAGGGAAAAAGATTGTCTTTTAGTTTGAACCAAAATTTTGTTTTATTGAATGATCAATTTTCCAATGAAGAAGGGTAATGTAGCTTTAATGTTCGTCAAGTTCAAAATGGCTAAAGAGTGTGTTTAAAATTTTATGTCTTTTTTGGGTATTTTATTCCATTGGTTTTGACAGCTTTTAAGCTAACTTACCAAAGATTTCATACCTGAACCAAGCCACATTACAACTCTTTGAAAGACCTTATGATTTGTGAAATGCATGTTATCTAAATGGTGGAGAGTGAGATGATTCACAAGCTTATGGTAGATCATTTCCATTGGAATGAATTTGAGTGAAACACTAACCTTTCAAATACAAAAGAATTAAGTGGTCATTCCTGTGAGGTCTATTATTTGGTTGTTTTATTCTAAAGTAAAAACGCTTGTTAAACAATTTTAAATTGATTGGAATGTTATTCATGATATATTATGATGGTTTGAGAGTTTAATTGTTGTTCATTTATGGCATTAATTTTTAACATTGGACAAGAAAAATTGAAATTTTGCTTGAAGACGTGCAAAAGTTAAGTGTGGAGGAATTTAATAAGTGCAAAATATACATATGTTTTTATTCCTTTTATACTATGTTTTTTAATGTATTTTGAGATTATTTGAGTTTATTGGAAGTTATTTGTATGAGTTTGGCATGCTTAAGAGACTTTATGAATTAATTGCTAAAAGATAAGAATTTTTGCATTTTATATTTCGAACTTTGTTTCTCGTGACAGGTTTTTCACCGAGTTATCATTTCTGAATGTGAATGTGGGCTAAATCAAAGTTAAAGTACACATATCAAGCTTTCTAAGAAGATATTATGGGCAAACATCTGAGTTCGTTTGGATTTCTAATCAAACTTGTAAAATCGGATCGAGATCCTACTTGCAACAAGATTCTCTACTTCCACACTACAGATTCAAACATGCGTATCTTGAGACTCGGACATCGAAATCATGCGATTCAAAAGCTCAAAATCATGTACACATCCAGGATTACAACTTTCATGTAGAATTACAGGTCAGATAAAATTTTTTTGAAGGCAAAAATCCAAACGCAATCTGAAAGATGAGAATGGTCTCCTAATTTGATGAGGAAACTAACGGTGCCGAGCATCCCACTACGTCTGTGAGCCTGATATAGAAATGGTGGGCCTTAGGATCCAAGAAAGGTGTAAATCAATCCTATAACATTCCGTGAATGAAAGAATATAGTTTGGATGGTCGGATATTGCAAGAAACCAAGTCAGAAACCAAGTCTAAATTGCAACAAAGTCTAAATTAGAACAGAGTTGTGACATTAACAGAGTCGGGTTTCAACGCAAATTATGAGGGATTTCAACCTTGATGACCAAATAAAGAAGGAAGGAATTAAGTAGCATAAGGACTTTTAATTAGCCTAAGAATCTTAAAGAAATTCGACAGCTAAAGGAGAGAATAAATAGAGCATAACACGACTGAAACATGAGTTTTGCAACATTATGTTCTTCTCTATTTTTGTCAAATTTCCAGCAGCTATTAACTAAATTTTGGCTTTTAGTTCAGGGGAAATAGACACAATCTTCATTATTAAGTTGTGAGACGTAACATTATCATTGTAATTCTTTCATATTCAACTACTTATTTATCCTTATTTAAGAATTATGCTATTAATTTTTATTCATGCTTATTGAATTGTTTTGAGATGGTATATATATGCTTTCTAGTTTCTTTTAATCTGTATTTGTTGTTTAGGACTAGAATAAGAAGCAAATGAGTTAACTTGATTGTTGTAACTATCACTTTAATTTATCACGGAGGAATAAGCTAGGTTAAAATGCTCAAGTTTTTGAACGGTTGCTTAGAATAAATTTTACAGACTTTACTCCTAAGACTATTGCTGAGTGAATTAACATTGCTTTTCAATATTAAATTCACTTGATGGTAAGAAATGGATTAAGAAGATTTATCTAATTAATATACTCATAATCTCATCGATTCTTCTTAACTTTAAAGGATATCGAATTTATTTGCTTGAATTGAAAGGATATTTATTTTACTTCAATGATCAACAAATATATAGGAATGGAAGTCTAGATCTTTGAACTAGGTTAACGACATATCAATTTATTATTTTTATTTTTATAATTTTGTTTCTTTAATTTTTTATTCAAATTCCCTATTCTTTTTTATTTTAGTATATTGTAGGAAAATTAAACGAAATTTCCCTTGGGTTCGACCTAGTTTTCACAATCATACTACGAATTTATTTTATTTATGATGGTAAAGTCAGAATTATATTTTGGAGGTTTTGATGACCGACCATCCATCACCTTCTGGTTCTTAGAATTCCTTATAAAAAGGGGCTGGAAAACAGTGTTTGGGGTTGGTTAATTTTTCATTGTTTTGATAGAATTAGACACTCTTCTTCACCTTATTTTCTTGCATTACTCTTCTGGTTTAAAACCCTTATTTCCTTTCAAAATGTCCTTCTAATTTAGAGCTTAGATTCAGTTCTTGTAGAGGGATAATTGAATTCTATTTTCTTGGTTCGTTGGATTTGTTTAGGAGTACATCTAAACAAGATGGTGTTGTTGGAATCCTAGGAGGCTTATTAAATAAAGTTCTTTTGCACCAACCGAGGAGCAATTATAAAGTTTTAAGGATAAATGATTAATATTTGACAACAACAAAGTTTGATCAATTTTAAAGTATTTTAACAAGTAAGTACTTTTCTTTGATTTTGTTTTAAATTTATTCAAAAATTTATTGTATAAGTATGCAAGATCGAATATATATATATTGCAAGTTGTCGTATTCTAATTATATTCCATGTTTATAAGCTAAATATATTTTCTTCACTTGTCTAATTTTATTTATAAATCTTGGACAACAAATAATGCATCATCAAGGGAATGCAACTTTTGTTGACACTTGACTGCTTTCTAAAAGCAAGTTTTCCCTCTTCCATATAAACAATAAATTTACTTCTCATTCTACTTTGTGAGTTGATAGCTCCTCTATGAACCAATGAACATTAAAGAATGAATGATCCAATTTGGTAATCTCTCTTATAATTTTTAGTGTCATTTGAAGCTCTTAATAAATCCTGGCGGGAAAAGTTAGTGCCCTATGGTAGCTAAAAAATTAATTACATTAGGATCATTTGTAAAAGAATTCTCTTTCCTTGGATATGGGTATGTAACTTCAAAGTAAGTAATCAAATTTATAAATTGTTGCAACCAATATTTCTTCACTTATGATCAATGTGACTTAGGTATAAAAAACACTGCTTCATATAAAAAAAATATCGAAGAGTGGATCATTCTATTAAGTGTTGAGCATAGTGGGTCAAATGACCCTCAAATAAAATGGTAAAAATTTATTTAAGAACTTTTAAATAATATCTCCATATTTATTACTTTGATCAAGTTGATTGTGTAGAGTTTGACTTAATCAAATTAACTATTAAGTGGTTGCACTTAATTGAGATTTTATGAGTGAGTGAGGACTTTGTGGGAGATAAGGTAACTGATTTTTAGGAGTATTAATGTTAAAAATAACGTTAGTTCTCTAAATATTTTGCATAGTGGGGTAACAAACTCCTATATAAAATATAAATCAAAAGCTACCAAATAAAGACAAGCAAACCCACATAAAAATATTTTTCTTTGGATCAAACCCAAAATCACTCACCCACTAATTGGAATAAATTCTTTTCTTTTGTTTAGATTAACTTGGTTTTCTTACAAAACCTATAAAAATTATCACTAAAATGAGAGTTTGGTTAAGGTTTTTATTAGTCCTCATAATTTTTATTTTGTCTCATAGACTATTAACTTGGAACATTTTTTCTTCTCCCTCAAGCCATCATTATGGTTATCATTTCAATCTTTCTTAAGGCGGATAAGCATTAAGGTTAGTCTCTGTCACACTTCAATAACACATTGGTGAAACAATGTATATATAATTATATCAACGTCCTCCATTATTGGTTAGTTGTCTATCTTATTTTTTTATATAATTCTCTCAATGATGGCTAATAAGGCTATTAGTCAAGAATTAAGCAAAGATAAGAAGTTAAATGCTTCCAATTTTCCTATTTGGAAGCATTGAATTCGTCATATTCTTTTTCAAGACAAAGTTGATTATATAATTAATGTTGATGTTCCATTTCCTCCACCTGAATGCTAGCCTTTTTATTAGAAAGTCTTATGAAAAATATATGGATGATAATAGGACTACTAGAGAAATAATGCTTACTTTTATGGAACCCAACATAAAGATTTTGTTTGAGGAGCGATTTTTCTAAAAATATATTTGCTTCCATCATTGATGCAAATGATAGTGTTTTTGAGACACATATTCAAATTTTAATTGAAAAATCTAATGGTACTAACATGAAAGAAAATAAAAATGTTATTGAATATGTGAATAAATTAGTTGCCATTGCTAAAGAGATGGATGCCTTAGGAAATTCATACAAGTTTCAACCATATTGCATAGTTTGCCTAGTTCATTAGAATCAGTTGTCATATCACTTAATTACTCAGGTCAACTAATTACCATTAAAAATTTACCACCATTATTGGTGTAAAAGCTGAAAAAGAGCTAAAAGAAATTGAAATGCATCTTTTATGTCTATTACATCTAGTAGAGCACCATAAAAATAGGTAGAAAATATTTCAAAAAAAGAAAGGGAAAGAATTTCAAGTTTTCTAACAAGAATAAAAAAAAAAGGTAAAGGAAAATGTTTTAATTATAGAAATTTTGATGATTACTAACTTAATTTTTCTGAAAAGAAAAATGATAACAAATCTAATAACAAAGGTTCCAAAGATATAATCTGTGTTGTTACATAATGTTTTCTAACAAATGATGATAATACAAATTGGTGGGTGGATTCTGTATTATCACGTCAAGTTGTAAAGATAAGAATTTTTTTTGTTGATATGAAAGAGGTAAAACTAAGTGACCATCGTGTGTATATGGAAAACAACTCCTATTGTGATATCACTACCAGAAAATAGCAAAACCTATCTGAATATTATGTCCCAATTTAAAGCCAGATTCCATCAGAATTACAATTACCTACAGAATAACAGATGGAAAAATATCATAAAAAAACATATCGTTGGTGATTTCTATTTCCTCAATCATTCTATTGAGAATATAATCACCGATAGATTTACCGATGAAATTATCACGCCAAACAAAAAAATACTAGTAATTATTCCACCAATAAATCCATTAGTGATTATAAGATATTACCGACTGAATAAACTGATAGTAAATCCATCAGTGATTATATGCATATTATTGATTGAATTTGTTCATCGAAGAATTACATCTAACAGTGGCAAGTCTTGTAATTTTTTTTCAACTCTCTAAAACTCTCTAAGGGACTTAGTCTGTCCGAATTCCATTGGTATTTCACATTACATCGGTAATTCTGTCAGTATTATATGTAATTATTTTTTTAAGAAAAATTACAACAAACAATAGAAATAAAAAATAAAATTAAAAAGAAAAGTTTTATTATTAATTTAAAAATATTATTAAATACAATTTATCTATATAGTGGACAGAAATTAAAAAGGAGACAGAGACGAATCTTCACTAGAACCAAGAGGGCAACGAGGTGGAGCACAGATACCAGTGAGAGTTGCTAATAGTTGCTCGAGGAAATTCACTTTATCCCTTAATTTGATCGTCTCAACCCTAAATTGGGTCATTTTAGCTTGAACATGTTCTCGTACGATCTCATAGACAGTCGGTGATTGCTGACTCGAACGGGATTGGGAGAGAAATAACATTTCTTGGGGGTACGAGCAAACATATATACATGTTAGATGAAGTTGAATTGGGAGATAAATTGGTGAAAATCCATGGGTGGCCATTGAAAGGAAACTTAGGGAGGTTTGGAAGGTTGATTTTGTTTTATTATTTAATGTAGTATTGAAGATACAAAATAATTTGTATAGGAATATAATTTATAGTTTATATGAAACTCAATATTTGTAATATTGTAAATTGATCATCTAATAGCTGTAAATCATGGTTAGCCCCGTATAGACAATTTCTTTACAAGCTTTCTACAACTTATGATTTTTTTTATTTATCATAATTTATAGCTTTCTTTAGTTTATCTTTATTGTTTTTCTTCTATTTTCACCTAATTTTAGATTTCTTGGCATTATCCTTTTACCTCTGAACCTCTTAAACCAAGTTAAGAACTTCATACTTTGTTTGATTTGTGATGTTGTTACATGCTCTTTTTTTTTTTTTTGATTAAGTGTGTGTTTTGTATTGTGATATTTTTTACAATTGTATTTTGAAAAAAAGTAAGTTTAAGAAAAGCATTTTTAGTTGCTATTAATTGGATTAAAATAGGTGTTTGGTTTAAACTATTATTGAAAGTAGTGGTGATAATAAAATGACTAAAGAAGACATGTTGTAATTTCATAAATTCAAATTATATAAGAAATATGTGATTATTAATACATGAAAATTATAGGAAAAAAATATTAAGGTCCTAGTTTAGAAAAAAGAAAATTACTTATAATTAATGTATCAATTGCAAAGTTGGTTTAAGTCAAAATATAAGCATTATTATTATTTATACATGTCCCAAAATATAGACTAGTTTTATTTCCCTCATTAAACTAGCTACAATCCTATCACGAACATCATCCATTCAAGATGATTTATAGTTTGCATGATTATGTGAACGTGAAATAACAATATCGGTTAAAATCTTATTATGAATAAAATTTGGATGGTGATTAAATTTTGCAAATGATGATCATCTTGAGACTTTATTTTAATATAGTTATGTAGTGTCATTGATATAATTACAATTTGAACTTGTGTTTTGTAAGTACAAGCGAGAATAATTTATAAAATTCTCTATTTGTTTTTTCCACACTCCAAAAATATGTTCAATCATACTATGTATTAATGAATTTAAATGATTAAATACTTCTTCCCAACTTCTTGGTTATACTCCCTGTCAAAAATATATGATGGATATTATGTTCGTAGAGGAAGTTGAAGGTGGGAGTGGGTACGCCTTGTAACATTCCCAAGTCAATCAATACCATCCTCTGTAAACCTGGAATATTTCTGAGGAATATTTCTTATGAATGATTGATCTTTTGACATCCTCAGAGCATCGGATCAATTAGAGATCCTATGCATGCCAACGAAAAAGGCAGCTAATTATCCACAGGAATATCACAGAATTGTTCCTGTGATTATCAGATGCAACAAACAAGGTTAAGATAACAACGTTATGCGGAGGAAAAACCAAGTAAACTCCTTATAAAAATAGAGTTTTCTGTTTCCTGAGAATATTCGTTATCGAATCTAGCAATGGTTTAATTCTAATCAGGACCATGATCACCTATAGTATCCAGGTGTAAAGCCTGTCCTTTTCGGCCAGACTAGAAGGATACAACAGAGTCCAGAGAGAAACAAAGAACACAATGCACTATGATATTTTGATGTTTACGTTGCAGCAAACCAATAGGAAAACAATTTAGGAAGGTGGGAGGAAGCCTTTTTCATCATAGGAAGAGACCAGGAAGTTTTTTATGCAATTGATTTTCGGTACGTGTATATATATTACAACCGTCAGAATTAGCGTCTGAAAGTTTAAAGCGTAATTAACTACCTAGTAAGGATGGAGTCTTCGGGAGCCGCTGTGATCCTCTTTTTTGTAGTGATTTCGATTACGGCTTTTTGCTATGCTTGCGCCCGCCGCAATCATGGTGAAGGGATCGATGCTGGTGAAACGATCAAGAAAAGAAGGATGCGAACAAATGCAAGGTCGAGATCTCTATCTATGGTTGTGGTGGAGGTTGTAATGGCGATGGCGGTGGTTGTGACAGTGGTGGTGATTAAAAGTAAGAGAATCGCTATCAGCAGTCTTCATATTACATCGACGATTTTTGTTATCATATTTGTAAAGCTAGTGATCATCCATACTGATCACTCCAAGCTACTCCATTGCTATATATCATTTTCCTGCTGTTCTTAGGCAGGCCTCTCTAGCTGCCTTTGTGTGCGTGTTTTCCTCCAAGCTTGACTTAGCGCTTAAGGAATTTATCTTGCTTTATTTTTCAAAAATAAAATAAAAAATGCTATATCATCATATCAGGCTTAATCGAATTGCGTC
Organism: Populus trichocarpa; assembly: GCF_000002775.5. NCBI lineage: Eukaryota > Viridiplantae > Streptophyta > Magnoliopsida > Malpighiales > Salicaceae > Populus > Populus trichocarpa. The sequence goes on along the minus strand of NC_037298.2, from coordinate 12,726,481 downwards.
TTTAAATGATTAGGCATAACATTTTTAGTTTTCTGAAAATATATCACCTGTATTTATTAGAAATATTGTCTTTCAGCATGAAGAAACAACTAAATAATGAGTAGGTGATAGTAAACTAAACCAAGCTAAACACATATATTAAAAGAGCAGGAAATGATAGTAACTAAACCGAGCTAAATAAAGAAAAAATTGAATATGATTTATTGCAAAAAACTAAATGTTTGCCAATATTATAGAAGATGTCCTCCCAATATTCTTAAAAGGTCTTTATTATGTTATTTCGTAACATAGAAAAATAATTAAATAAGAACATGATAACTCTATAGAAAACAAAATGAAAAAAAAAATAAAAGTCTAATTCCTAGCAAATTAAATGTTGATGTAACATTTCCATTTCCGGGATCAAACAACACAATTATACTACCGAATTTGTGGGTAATTTTTTTTTTCTCATTATTTAAGGTTTAGCGAAATTTCCACTAAAATTTCGGCAGAGTCTTCCCTATACCGGGAAGTCCCAAGTTATCGACTATCATCCTGTACACATCTTATACTCACATCTCAATCATATCGCAACCACAACAAGTCCAACTCAACAATATATTCAAGAACATAGATATGACATTTTATCTACTCAATTTCTTTCACATTTAACATACATAATTTAACAACTAAGGGAAGCATACAAACATTTGAATTTCAAATACAAAATAATACAATCCAGTATTCCAAACATAAAATTACAAGGATGACACTATTACGTTCCGAGTTACATGGTCACTTAAGAACAAAATACATAGGTAATTCTTACATTCCTAATCCATGCAAAAGAAAACTAGGGGACCTAAATACTACTCCTAACATGAGTGGGAAGGACCTACAATTTATAATTTTCAGAATAAATAAAATACGCATACAATAAAATAGAAAATGGAAATTTACACAATACATGCATATATATTTAATCATATACTAATGCATGCATAACAATAGCTCTTGAATTATTAATTTGCCTTCTATGATTATGTTCCTATTTATTCTTCTGAGGATCACCTATTATTTTTCATTTCATAAACATCCCAAATTTCATCGGGAGCATATCATTATGCCACTTTTTCCCAATTCGGGAAGATCATTGCCGATACTAATGACTCACATTAGTATCTTTAGTCGCCCATTCTGGAATCGACCAATCAAGTTCGTGGGAATGCCAACACCAACAGAACCCATTCATGTCATTAACTATTTTCAAACCAAAATAGTTAATCAGTGTTCCATATCACCTTGGAATATCCTCGGATATGCCGATGTCAAGAATTCTTGACATGATTAACTTTCACCTCAGGAAAGCTAATCAAGTTCCATGAGTTTACCGATACCGACGTCAACTGATGATATCATTAACTATTCTTAACCTGAATAGTTAATCAAGTCCAATGTTTCTCCTTCTCCGTATTGGTCATGTCGATGTTAGCCAACCTAGCTAATATCATTAGCCTCCCGTATTTGGGACCGATTAATCAAATCCAATAGACGATTATCCATGAAAACGCATTATTTTCATCCATTCTCTCTGAAGGAACTCATAAATCAAATTTGGTTTCCCGGTTCTCATTCATGTCATTTCATCTTTTCTCTTTTTGGTCTCATTCATAGGCACAAGATTTATAATCCAAACAAATAACTAGAATCGTATTAACTAAGGAAGATATAGGTGTAGAATACCTACTTACTATAGAAGCTCGACTTGCGTTCCCTTGTTGTTATTGTACGCCTCGTAGGATTCCTCCTGAATCCACAAGTACCCATCATTATTCCATTCTCAATCACATTTCGCAACATAGTAATAGAAATGGTGACAACATTTGTTTCTCTTTTACCATTATTTTTACATTTACCCTCTCATTATTATCCTTTAGGATTTCAATACATTAACAGTCATAACAAACATCACTAATTCAATTTCAAATATTGAATATTTTTTTTTTTGGAAATCAGGACATGATGCTACACATTTTACAAAGGGGGGAAAACAAATTCTATTCTTAACATGGCTAAATTTTGCCATTTTGTCAACTTGGCCGAATCTGCCAGCAGGAGTGACTTTTCGACCTCCCCTCAGATGTTTACCTATATTTGGAGCTCTGGAGCTCCAAATTAAGCGAGGTCGGACTTGTTGGAAAGCTAACATCTCATACTACAACGTCTATGAAGTGAAGTGAGATACTCTAGATTATGCCTCTATCTATATCAATTCCTGGGTGCAAGTTAATGAACATAACAGCCCAGATTTTCTCCTGGTTTGGGTGTTGAGCACACAAACCATCATTTTTCATGCATTTCTTTTCCTTTCTTCATCCACTATTACTCACAGAATTTCATCTTTTTCTCATGTTAACAATCACACATAAGGACATAGTTCATTTAGGGATTAGGCTTCACAAGAATATACGTAACAAGGTTGTTCATATGTTTTCAAAAATCAGTATATCAAAATTTTATGAAATTCAACTTTGTCTCTCAACATGCATGCTTAATTAGCATCATCATATTTCTCCTTCTTTTTTGTTCATATTTGGTCGAACCTTCCCCTAGTTTCTTTGTCCTTTAGTTAGGTCAAGAATATCACTTAGCATTTCTCTACCTCTCCCCCACATTCATCCTTACCTTAACTTACCCGAAATTTTCTCAAGAACTTAACTTAGGGCTGCTGTTTTCTTGCATGCAACTTACCTATAATGTTTGAAATTTCTCTAGGAAAGTCTTAGGTTTGTCCTAATTGTGTTTTCTGGTCCTTGGAACCCCTTCTCTCTCGAATGTTTCGATTTTTCTTCTTCTCTTCCCTTGTGTTTTGATGTCTAAATCTTCCCTCGCCCTCCCAGTTTCCTCTAATATGGTGGATTGCATGTGGTTCTCTTTGTTTGTTCTTGAGAGAAAATGAAGAGGCAGTGAGTGACTTTTCTTCTCTCTTTTTATTTCTTTTCTGTCGTTAGCTATCCTTCTTCAAGGGATGGCAATTTTCTTCTCTCACTCTCCTCTTTTTTTTTTCTTTTTTATTATCCCTTATTTATTCATACCTTTTAAATCTGGTCCTCCCCTCTTTGTTTCTTCCACTTTCGGTCTCCAAATCTCTCTTTTCTTTTTGTGTAGGTTGCCGACTCTCTTCTTCTTCTTTATTTAATTGCACTATTATTATTATACTCATCATAATGTTATATATATATATATATATATATATATATATATATAAGTGTGTTTCTCGGGGTTTAACAGTTGAAGAACAAAATTAAAAAGAAAAAAAGCAATTCTAAAAAACGATAAATAACCTAACCTGAGTCAGCTTGTCATATCGACGACCTAGTCATGAAACTGAGATAACCCCGTAAAAAGTTAAATTGAATAAAATCATAAAACTCAATTCTCAAACCAACCTAATATTGAAACGCAGAATTGGAAAAAAAAAACAATTTAAAAAAACAACAAAAAAAACCCGAGTTAACATGGATTAACACGCCAAGCCCGCGACCCGGACATGAGATCGAAATAACCCCATAAAAAGAAAAATGAAAAAGTTTACAATGCTCAATCCCCAACCAACCCTATTTTGAAGAATAAAATTGTAAAAAATAATAATTTTAAAATTCATGAAGACAAATTCTTAATCAACCAAATTTTGGGGGAATGAAATTAAGAAAAACATTAATAAATAAAAAATGGATCCAAAACAAACAAATAGCAATAAAAAAAACAAGGGCCAAATTTGAAAAAACAAAATGAAACCAATTGATGAAGGAAAAAATTCAAAACAAAATCAATTAAAAAAAAGATCCAAAACAAAACAAATAGAAATCAAAAGAATGACCAAGTTTGATACAAAATTTTATTGAAACCAAATGTTAAGTGATGAAATACAAAATAAAAATCATTTTAAAAATCGATTCAAAAGCAAGAAATAACTATATAAAAAAATAAGGACCAAATTTGAAACAAAAACAAAATGGTAGGAACCTTGTACTTTTACTTTTTATTTTTGGTAGAGAAATGTGAATCTTGAAGAGAGAAGAGAGAAAAATAAGAGAAGATAAGGAAAAAGGAAGAAGATAAATAAACCACGCATTTCTAGTTGGTACACATGTCGCCTAAACATGAAGAGCTCACCTAGGCGCATCTAATGCAATTATGGACGATCGTGTTTCGCTGTTGGAATTAGTCGCAAGCGCCATCAAAGCATGGTGGCTAATCTCCAAACGTTGGCGCGTGTACCACACCTACCAACCAATTGGACTTGCCCATTTACCGTAGTTCCCATATTTGTTTTAATTTTAATTTTGATCTCTTAAAACTTAATTGTTCTAAATCAATTGATTTTTTTTTTTTACAAAAACCAAGCATCAACTGAGCATAGGAAATTTCTCTTGATATTGCAAGATCCTAGCATTGTGGAAACTAAAACAAACAATCAAGTCAAATCCAAAATAAAGCCAATGTGAAGGGATTGAATTGAAGAAAAAAAAAGATGTGTGAAGGGATTAAAAAAAGATGGTATTAATTTAAATTTCAATAAAAACAATAATGCAAAGTAAAAAATATATAAAAAATAAGGGTATCAATTAAATTTAGAAAAAATATAAAAATTATAAGGAAAACAAACCCAAAAAAAAGGCAAGTGTTGTTGGGCCTCGCAGGCCAGGCTCACGCTCCTAGCTAGTTATCGAAGAACCCAGACACACCTAGACCTGGAAACTTTTTTTTTTTTTTTATGGAGAAAACAATGTGTTGTCTTCTTTCTCCCTTTCATTTCTTTTTATAGTAGACAACAAGTTGTTTGTTGTGGCAAACAACTTGTCATCATCTCAAACATTTTTAAGTCATCTCCGGTGATCAAAAAATCAAGGTACGAGTTTTGGGATCTCAAAAACCCATTTTTCAACTAATTTTCACTTGAAAACACCTAATAAATATCCTTATAATATTAATAAACTAATCACTTAACTCAAAACACACCTAAAAACACTTCTCAATCTTCGATCTATTTTTTTTACAAGATAAAGGGTAAAAAACACCTTAAAACTTTTCTCGTCAAATGAAACCCGTTGATACCAATATTGACTTTCTCTTTAAGGAATGCAATGGGTACCCACAAGTTGAATTTTTTGATATCCATATCCTACCTATTACTACTCGAATAAAAAATTTAAATATCTCTAAACTATCATCTATCATCTATCAAGTTTCGAGTATCCATTATCTAACTATTATTTATTATTCAATAAAAAAAATAAAATAGTTAATATATATTCAAATTATGTATATATATATATATATATATATATATATATACTAAATGATAAATATTATACATGTACATGCATATTAAATTAAAAAAAATCTAAATATTCTACAAATATATGTATATCATATAAATACATATTTCAGGTAAGGTTCGAGCAAGTTTTGTGCCAGGTTTCACAATACCTATACCTTATCCATTACCCCTCAAATAAAATAACTATCCAAAAAATATTCATTCATTCATGCCAGGTTGAATTGATATCCATCAAGTTCAGATTAAATTATCATCCATATTTCTCTCTCATTCATTATTTTCCAGTGACTTTCTCTCTTTTTCCTCAAACATAGAAACTGAAAAATAAAAAATAAAAAATAAAAATAGACATTTAGACTAAAACTAAAATTCCAAAAACTATAAGGATTGTAAAGGAAGGAATATAAAATAGATGGACTAAAAAGAACTTTTTCGCGCGAATTTGAGATTGGCCACACAGTTTTTCCTTCGTTTACAATTTATCCTCTTTCTTTTAATTTTATATTTCTAAAATTTACCAAAAATATAAGGGTTGTTGGTTTTTTACTTTAGTACTAGACATAAATTACTATGGATTACTAGAGTGAAATTATTATTTTTTCTTCCGTGAAAAAAATGAAAGCCTTAGTGTTATGGGGAATTTGGTTTTTTCTAATGGTCTATTGGACATTAAAAAATTCTTAAAGGGCATATTCATCTTTTATAAATTTTTTAAATAGTACAATAACTTAGTGTTAGGAAGAATTTGGTCTTTTCTAATGGTCTATTGGACATTAAAAAAATTCTTAGAGGGCATATTCATCTATTCTAAAATTTTTTAACAGTAAAATAACTTATTTACCCCTGAGGTCAAATCAATTTATCTCACGACAAAAAAAAACATATTTATTTATAAGTGTTAATTTTTATTCGGTGCAATTTTTTTATCTTTTTTTTAATAGGGTTTACATTCTTCCCACCTTTAAAAATTTCACCGCTGAAATTCAAGTCATACCTGGATCTTAAAATAATTCAGGATATTTTATTCTCATCTCTGATTCCCTTTCCCAGATCTCTTCTTCTATTTGAGAGCTCTTCTATAGGATCTTAATCATTGGTATCTTTTTATTCCGAAGTCCTTTTCACTCCGGTCTAACACCTTCACTAGTCTTACCTCCATAGACAAATCCTCTTTAATTTCGACAGGGACCTGTAATAGCACCCGAGATAGGTCAATTTCTGCTTTACGTATCATGGATATATGGAACACATTATGTATCTTGGCCAAGTGTGATGGCAAAACGAATTTGTATGCTACAGGCCCTATTCTCTCTATCACTTCGAAGGGCCCAATATATCCCGGTGCCAATTTTCCCTTCATACCAAATTAGAGCATATGCTTCTAGGGAGCAACTTTTAGATAGACCCAATCTCCCACCACAAATTCAAATGGCCTTCTCCGAGTATCAGCATAGCTTTTCTACCTATCTTGTGCTACTTTCATTCGATCCCTTATCACTTTCACCTTTTCTATCATGATTTTAACTAATTCCGCCCCAATGATTTTTTTATTGCCAACCTCTTCCCAACATAATAGAGTGCGGCATTTCCTACCATATAATGCTTTGTAAGGAGCCATTCCTGTAGTGGCCTGCTTTCAAGCCATCCCTTCTCACTTTCACCTTTTTTGTCATGATTTAACTAATTCCGCCCCAATGATTTTTTTATTGCCAACCTCTTCCCAACATAATAGAGTGCGGCATTTCCTACCATATAATGCTTTGTAAGGAGCCATTCCTACAGTGGCATGATAACTGTTATTATACGTAAACTCCATTAATGGTAAATGATCTTCCCAGCTGTTGCCAAACTCCAGTATACAAGCTCTTAGCAAATCCTTCAATGTCTAAATCGTTCATTCAAATTAACCATCAGTCTAAGGGTGGAAAAAAGTGTTAAGATTCAACCTCGTCCCCAAACCACTCTGAATACATGGCCATAACCGAGATGTAAATCGGGGATCCATGAAGTCTCATCTCTTCATTCACATATAGCCTCGCCAGTTTATCGACTGGATATGTCATCTTCATGGGCAAAAGAAGGGCAGACTTTGTCATTCGGTCTCTTATCACCCAAATTTCATCATTACCCTTCCTTCCTCTCTGTAATCCTAACACGAAGTCCATTGTAATATCCTCTCACTTCCAATGAGGCATCAAAAGTGATTGTAAAGGCCCAGATGGTTTTTGATGCTCTGCCTTTACTTGTTGACAAACATTACATCTAGTCATATATTCGACTATATCTTTCTTCATTTTCGGCCACCAATAAAATTCTTTCAGATCCTTGTACATCTTAGTGCTTCCTGGATGTACAGTAAATCTAAACTCATGGGCCTCCTTAAACACTTCTTCCTTCAGCACTTTATCTCCAAGAAGATACATTTGCCTTCCCATCACCACCATTCTCCATCATTCAATATCTAGAAAGGAGTTTCAACTCCTAATTCTACTATTATCGCTTACCTTTTTAACCTCAGCATCCATCATTTGCGCTTCCAGTACTCTATTTAGGAATATTGACCTAATTTTTAACTAAGCTAACAAAGAATCCCCAAGCCCAACTTCTATTTCAACATTTATCTTTACCAGTTCTATTAGCTCCCTATTATCACATTCATCTGAATCTGCTACAGCTTTATTCTTGCGACTAAGGGTATCTGCAACAACATTAGCTTTTTCCCGGATGGTAGTCTATCACAGTCATAATCTTTAATTAACTCTACCCAACATCTCTGTCTCATATTCAACTCTTTCTGAGTCATCAAATACTTCAAACTCTTATGATCAGTAAAAATTTATACTTGAGACCCATATAGATAATGTCTCCACATTTTCAAGGCAAACACAACTGCAACCAACTCTAGGTCATGCACTGGATAGTTGACCTCATGAGGCTTCAATTGCTTGGACGTATAAGTAATAACCTTTCCATGTTGCATCAACACATATCCAAGTATTCTCTTTAACGCATCATTATAAACTACAAACCCTCATGTCCCTAATGGAAGAACTAATACAGGAGTAGTAGTTAGCTTTCATTTCAACTTTTGGGAGCTCTCTTCACATTCTCTAATCCACTCTCACTTAGTTCCTTTCTGAGTCAATCTTGTCATCGAAATGGAAATGGTGGAGAATCCTCTATAAACCTCCCGTAGTATCCCGCTAATCCGAGAAAACTATGAATCTCAGTTACATTGGTTGGCCTCTTCCATTTCAATACCGCCTCAACTTTTCACGGATCAACAAGTATACCATCAGCCGGAATCACATGTCCCAAGAAGGTTACCTCCTTCAACCAGAACTCACACTTGCTTCACTTAGCATACAGGCGATGCTCCCTTAAAGTTTACAGTATTAATCCCAAATGTTGTTTGTGCTCTTGGTTTGAACTAGAATAGACCAAAATATCATCAATAAATATTACTACAAACCTATCCAAATATGGTCGAAATACCCGATTCATTAAGTCCATGAACACTGCTGGCGGATTTGTCAATCCAAATGACATTACTAGGAACTCATAATGTCCATAACGAGTCCTAAACATAGTCTTTGGCACATCCAATTCCATAATTCTCAACTGATAATATCCTGACCTTAGGTCTATTTTTGAAAACACCCTAGCTCCTTTGAGTTGATCAAAGAGACCATCTATTCGTGGTAATAGATATTTATTCTTCACCGTCACCTTATTAAGCTACTAATAATCAATACAAAACCTTAGAGTTCCATCTTTCTTTTTTACAAATAACATTGGAGCTCCCCAAAGTGAACTACTAGGACGTATAAATCCTTTTTCCAATAATTTTTGCAGCTGTATCTTCAATTCAACTAGTTCTGCAGGCATCATCCTATAGGGCAATTAAGCTATAGGAGCTAACCCGAGAATTATATCAATCGAGACTTTCACTTCCCTTTCGGGACGTAACCCAGGCAACACCTTAGTAAACACATCTGGAAACTCTTTTATGATAGGAATGTCTGTCAATAGCTCACTCCCTTTTTCCCTATCTTTCACATAAGTAAGATGATTAGTACTTAAAAGTGCATTTTTATCAAGGTTTTATATCATCATTTTGCACTTGAAGTATCAATAACTCCTTAACTAAAGCATGTTTTATAATAACAAGTCTGATACCATAAGATACCTTTAATTTATGGTAAATGTTCATCTTAAATGCAGGCCTATCACATAAATAAAAGGATTGATTGATCAGTTTAAGTACGGAAATTGAAAGGACAATAAGAGAGTCAAACTTAGAAAAGAGATGTTGGTTCAGTCCAAACTGGAACACTGTTCGGTCATTGGGTCATATCTGGAGCTGTAGTTCTTGGATTTAGGTCTGCCTTATATGGATGGAAAGCTAAGATATAGGCCTAAAACTTTCATGAGGAGTCCAAGATTTAAAAAGGTCGTTTTCAAGTCCAAATTGTTGCAACAACGGAGAAGTCTGAATCTGTCCTGCAGCTCAAACACTGTTCAGTGTTCAGCCCATGTCTCAAGTTATAGAAGTCCAAATGACCTCAATGTTTTTTTCCTGAAAAGCTGAGACAATTTCCTAGAACTTTCATGATTTAAGTCTATTCAAATTATGACGTTATCAATGATATTTTTAGCAGATAAGAAGATAAGGATTGTCACCAAGTCAAGATGTGGCCACCCACTCAACAATTAGTCAACAAATCAATAGTTCTGAATTTTGGTCTATAAAAGGAGGTATTTGTCATATATTTAGGCATCTTGGTTTTTAGATCAAGATCATGCTCTTGCTCTCTCTTTATATTTTGTAATGCTTAAGTTTTGCTTATATTAATCTCTTACTTATGCTTTTCATTTCCTTTCCTTGTTTATTTATGTTTCTCCTTTTCATTATGTTTAGTTAAGTTTATCATGTCAATGTAAAAAGGTTACACTAATGGTGTAAGAATAAGTATAATATAAACTCAACATGGACCTTAATGTTTGATACTAACATGTTTTATATTTGCTATCTTGTTCATTTTTAATACTTTGCTTGTTAAATGGTTAATCTAGACTTATGTTGTATAACCCTTGGTACAACAAATACTTGGCATTTTCATAACCCAACCGTATGGTATAACCGACACCTGTGCTATGAAAGGAACTTGATTTGTTGTTAACATAAGTTATAATCATGAATGCCTGACAACATTTACAAGTATTAGCATTATTCGAATAAGATAACTAATGTAATCATGATAACAATTTATAATCCGATTAGAACCTCCTTTATGTGTGGTTTCCAGTTGAGTAATAAAAAGAGTTTATACTATACTTGTTTGAAATACCATTAGTGGATCCTCTAACCTTGACAATTATTTTATCATTGTTTAATCCTTACATCAATATCACATCTCAAAGCTCTCTTTAACTTATTGTTGTTGTTGTTATTTATAATTTATATAGTTAACCTCCTTGTGGTTCGGCCCCGGTCTTGCCGGGTTATTTATTACTTCGACACTCCTGCACTTGGGAGAAAACATCAATCTTTTGGTCGTGTCATAAGATACGCCTCGCATCCCCTTTGTATCAGTTTCCTAGCCCTCATTGCTGAAATAATACAACTTGGAATGATTTTTCTTTCTCCCCTGAATATCGTTCTCCTCTCATAAAGTCCCTAAAAAGTCATTGTTTTTGCAAAACAATCTATCTGGGCTTTATACTTACCCAACCAATCCATGCCTAAAATTACTTCAAAATTATACAATTTTAGTGGCAATAAATCTACCCTCATTTCTAACCCATGAATAATAACCTTGATTTTTTTATATACAAAATCAATATTCATAGTTTCCCCTAGAAACGTACTAATAGTAAACCATTTATCTACCTTATTGAGACATTTTCCTAGTTTCTCTACTATCCGATTCGCCAAAACAGAATAGGTTACCCTGAGATCAATCAATGCATATACAAACTGAGAATTTACTTGAAGCATACCTGCCACAACATCTGAAGCATCTCTAATATCCTCTTGCGTTATATTATAAACCCTACCAGAAGTCCTGGTATCTTGCACTCTAACCCTGCCTCTAATCCCGCTGGCCCCTAACTGAACGGGCCTCACTGGTCTGTCTATGGTGATGGAATGTTGTTGGCTCTAAGTTTGAGCTTGTTGTCTTTGCAGAAACTCCCCCTTTCAAGGACAATTTCTCTTTCAATGTCCCTGGACCCCACAAAAATAATAGCCTCGCCAGGCATCATCGAACAATCACCTGGATGCCTCTTACTACACCAACCACACTGGGATACATAGCAGGTTTATGTTCTGATCCTCCCCTGACAGCACTATCTCTTGTACCATAATGTTCCCTGGTCAAACTCGCTCCTAAACTTTGAGCAGATCTAAAAGTTGTCCTGGTCCCTTTCTTAAACTGACTAAACAGCCCTTTCCCTTTCTATGAAAAGGGAGGTCTCTTGGTAGTAAACTCAACCTCTTTCTGCTTCTCCAACTCTGATTTGCCCTGCTGGCTCTCTTTCATACAGGTCTTTAAAGCCTCAGCTGCATCAATCAACTTTCTCATAGTCTCAAATCTGTGAGGGATCAATGCATGTTTCAAAACCTATCGTAATCCATCTTGCATTTTCTGTATCTGATGCTGCTCGGTTGGAACAATATATAGAACAAACATGGAGAGGTCATGAAATCTCCTCTCATACTCCAATACAGCCATATCCCCCTGAGTCAATGTCAAAAACTCATATGCTTTAATTTTCTGATACTGGTAAGAATAGTATTGGCTCTCAAACTGTGCTCGGAACTCAGCCCATGTCCAAGATAACAACTGGGTGGCAAATCTTACCCGCAACTCTTGCGCCACTTTAATCTCCTCTAAAGAATCTTCAACCTTTCAAATCCACCTCACAGCAATCTTAGCATCAGCCTCTCCAAAAAAAACTCACAGCCCATCTCTCTCATACTTTTCATTGTCCGAACTAGAGCAACCACAGTGTCAGTGGATGTTGTCGCCACCGGAGCTGCCTGTGGCACAGGGACTGCTGGAGCTGACACATGGGACATACCTTCAATAACAGCCCTAACAATCTAGGCTAAAAACCCTGGATCGGCCTATGATGATGGTACAATAGTAGGCATTATTACTGGTGGATGGGGTATGGTAGCAAGCACTATCTATGATGGCATTATTAAAGGTATTATTCTCTGACCCTGATGGCCAGGGCCCTCTAACGGTACAGTTCCTACTGGAATACCTTAAAGTCCTGGCACCTATATCACTAGTTCATGAGATGCAGTATCTGTCAGGAGATACTCCCCTTGTCCAGCATCTGTTTGTAAATCCTGACCTCTATCTCGTCCTGAGAATGGTTTAGTCTTGGCTCCCTACCGTGTGGTAACCATCCTACAATAATTCATTAAACATCAAAATCTTGTTCCACATCCTGAACCTACCAGGATAACAAAATGGCTATGATACCAAAATGTCACGACCCAAAAAAAAAACATATTTATTTATATGTGTTAATTTTTATTCGGTGCAATTTTTTTTCTTTTTCTTTTTACCGGGGTTAACAATTTAAAACTATTAACCAATGGTTTTTCTTTTTTTCATTTCTTAGAATAAAGTAAAAACATCTTTTCCTTTAGAAAAAAAAAACAAAAAAAAAGTGTTTAGGGACATTTTTGTCCTTTCACACAATGTTTTTATATATATATAATTACTAGACTCATGGAGATTTTAGTCTTTTTACATTGGATAATTATTTTTTTATTAAAAAATATGTTGGTGTGTGCTCATTATGCGCCAACGAGCGAGTGATTATTGTGTCATTTAGGCGGCACGTGCAACTTTTCCCAATAGTTAAACATGCCCTTCCACTGCGTCATTGAAATCGCCATTGTATCCTTTTTCTCCTGTTATTGCTCATGACAACAGATGATGGATAGTTTGTCACCGGTGGTCCTTTTTTTTTCCTTATTTTCTCTCTTCTACTTGAAAAAGTAAATGTGTTGCCCTCTTTATTTTTGGTATTTCAATTTCACTCATTATTCTTTTGATTTTTTATTTTTCTTCTTAACCCTTTTCTAAAATTTTTGTTTTTATTTCAATTTAGTCATTCAATTATAATTTTTCATATATTATTTTTTTCAATACGACCCTTGTTCTTTTGATTTTTATTTTTTGATCCTTTTTTTCCCTTATTTTCTCTCTCCTACTTGAAAAAGTAAATGTGTTGCCCTCTTTATTTTTGGTATTTCAATTTCACTCATTATTCTTTTGATTTTTTATTTTTCTTCTTAACCCTTTTCTAAAATTTTTGTTTTTATTTCAATTTAGTCATTCAATTATAATTTTTCATATATTATTTTTTGCAATACGACCCTTGTTCTTTTGATTTTTATTTTTTGATCCTTTTTTTCCCTTATTTTCTCTCTCCTACTTGAAAAAGTAAATGTGTTGCCCTCTTTATTTTTGGTATTTCAATTTCACTCATTATTCTTTTGATTTTTTATTTTTCTTCTTAACCCTTTTCTAAAAATTTTGTTTTTATTTCAATTTAGTCCTTCAATTATAATTTTTCATATATTATTTTTTCCAATACGACCCTTATTCTTTTGATTTTTATTTTTTTTCTTTTCCCTTTTGTCAAAGTTTTATTGGTTTTCAATTTCATCCTTCAATCAAAGTTTATGTTGTATTATTTTTTTTTTGATCTAGCCCTCATTCTTTTTATTTCCTTTTGTCTTTGCTAAACTTATTTTTCTTTTCAATTTAACCCTACAAATAAAAATATTTGGTTGCCCTCTAATTTATTTTTTATTTCAATTTTCACCATCACTTTTTTAATTATATAGTTTTTTTGTTTTAGATCCTTTTATGTAATTGATTTTTTTTTCTAGTTTCATATTTTGGTATTTAATTTGTTGGGGATTGGACTTCATGGTTGCCCTCTAAGTTTTTTTTTTATTTATTTGTGGTGTATTTGATCTAATGACCTTAGTCATGAATTTGAAAAGTTAATGCGGTTGAACTCTCTTTTTTTCTCATTTTCTTTTTCAATTTCATCATTTTACATTATTTAAAAAAAAAAGACTGGTTTCGTGGTATCTTCAATTTGTTTTCAATCGCTTAATCTCGGTCTCATAACCTAGGCTATGAGTTTTGTGCGTATTTAATTTTTGAAGATATTTTTTTTATTCACCTATAATTGTTTTTTTATACATATGAACTTTATTTTTAAAAATAATAAATATTTAATTTTAATAATATTTCTAATATGTTCGGCCTTGCATTATATTTTTTTCCTTTTATTATATTCAACTAGTTTCATGTGTGCTTCTATTTCTATTATATTTTATTAATTTTAATAAAAAAAAAGTTAGAAAACAAAATCTAGTAAATATCTCATTTTACAAGATTAAATTTCTTAATCTACACCTATCTCTTAATTTTTCCAATTTATCTTTTAGTTATTGTTAACGACTTTTTTCATTTATTTACATAGATGATTATCTATTTATTTAGTTAGATGCTTATATAAGCTTTTTGATTAACACTTTGATTTTTTACGTAAAAAAACGCATCAAAATAGCTTACATATCCTTTTCTTGAAAGAAAAAAAATATACAACCCATGACGGAGCGCAAGTCAAATAGATAGTGAATTATAAGAGATTGATCATTAAATTTTTAACAAAATGATATAATTAAAAAAAATAAGTACGAAAAAAATAGGTACTATTATACGAAAAAAAAACTAAAAGAGATTAGTTTATTACTATAGCATATGAGAGAGAACATTCTGGATTTACACAATGCTGCTCTCTTTTTCGGTCCTTTATTTTTCATTTCAGTGATCAGATTTTTTTTTTCTTTTACATTAGATTATTTTTGGATTGGGTTTTGTTCTTTGTTTTTCTTTTACTCTTAGTTGTTGCTCAATTTGGCGAAATTAAATTAAAACAATTGAAGTTATAGGGATTGAGTTTGAATAATTGACAGGTATTGATCTCTTTTTCTTGCAAACATCAAGGATTGAATTGTAAGGTCAGGGGATAGATTAAACCCTTTTTCTTTTTTTTGTTCCATCAATTTTTTTTTTCAATTTGATCCTTTCACATTGACTTTTTTTATATTCGACTTGATGTTTTTTTTTTTTTTTGCCTAAATATGGAGGTCCCACATTATCAAGAAAAAAAATTTCAACGTGCATCTTATGCTCGGTTTTACAAAATAAAATACAATTATACTAATCTAGAACAATTAAGACATGGGAGATCAAATTTGAAAAAAAAACAATCCAAGGATTAAAAAAGATGGGCAAGGAAACTTAACTAGCGTGTGTGGGAAGAGGTTGTCGTACTTTGGTGGCACATGCAGCCTCTTTTGGTGTCTCTATGTTACATTCTGTGTTTTC
Organism: Populus trichocarpa; assembly: GCF_000002775.5. Taxonomy (NCBI): domain Eukaryota; kingdom Viridiplantae; phylum Streptophyta; class Magnoliopsida; order Malpighiales; family Salicaceae; genus Populus; species Populus trichocarpa. The sequence goes on along the minus strand of NC_037298.2, from coordinate 12,710,716 downwards.
TTTAGAATAGTCTTGACAAGAGTTGTCAAATAGTATGGTGCACGTTCACAACGGAGCGATGGTGCGACTCTGACAACTTTTTCTTTCTTATCCTCCTTCTTTTTCTCTCTCCTCTTCTTGGAATTCATGTTTATCTGCCAAATGTGGAAGGTGTCTTGTCATTTTAATTTTATATCAAATTCGATTTTTGTTCTTTTGATTGTTGTTAGTTTTGTTTTGAATCCTTTTTTAAATTAATTTTTTTTTAGTTTTGTCTCTTAGCATTTGGTTTCAATTAATTTTATATCGAATTTGATCCTCATTTTTTATTGTTATTTATTTTTTAAATCCTTTTCTTGATTGGTTATTTTTTAAAATTTCATCCATCAATATTTGGTTTCATCTTAGTTTTTATGTCAAATTTGGTTTTCATTCTTTTAATTGTCTTTTTTGTTTTGTTTTCGATCCTTCTTTTTTATCGATTTTTATTTATAATTTCATCCCTTAGCATTTGATTGATTGAGAATTTGTCTTCATATTTTTTTGTTCGATTTTCTTTTTATAGGGTCGTTCTGGCCTCCTTACCTAATGTTACGGATTTGAAAGATTAACCCGAGCTGACTTTGGTTTTTAATGTCCTTCTTCATAATTGATTTTTTTTTAATTTCATCCTTTGTCATTGGGTTGGTTAGAGGTTAGGCTTCGTGATTGTTTTTTCTTTTCTCTTTATGGGGTTATATCGATCTCATATCTTGAGTTGCGAGCTTAGCAAGTTAACTCGAGATGACTTGGGGTTTCTTTGTTGTTTTTTTTTAAATGATTTTTTTTTCTATTTCACTCTTCAATATTGAATTAGTTTTGAGAATTGATCTTTGTAATTTTTGTTCAATGTTCTTGCTATAGGGTTATATCAATCTCACGATCAGGTAGTAGATTTGGTTGGCTGACTCAGGGACTCAAGTCAGGTTATTGTGATTTTTAAAAATTGATATTTTTTCAATTTTTTTCCTTCAAAATTTAATTTATTAGGAATAGATTTTTATATTTATTTATTTATTCTTTTTATGGGGTTATCCCATCTCATTTAATTTTTGATTTGTTATCAAATAAGATCATGAATACCTTTTAAGAATATGAGGGGGTATCTTTCCATAATATTGGCAAGCATATATTATTTGCAATTAATCAATATCATTTTTCTTGTTTAGTTTTTTTTATTTAGTGTCGTTCCTTTTTTTTTATTAATATTGTTAAATTAATCAAGCTTATTAGAACCTAGTTGAATCAATGACCCGAGTCTCATGTTTTTCTTTCTTTTTAAAATGCTAGCGTCGCCGGAGTATTATTTTGTATGTTAAAATACATCTAGTCAGGCTCGTGACATAGCACGGGACACCAATCTTGTGAATTACTACAATAAAACCCGTTCACTTTTAGTTAATAGTTTATATTAATTTACTAGATAATTCCTTGCGCTGCGCTGCGACGGGATCAAAAGAAATTATAAGTAAAAAAAAATAATGTTTAAGCCAAGAAAAGTTCTATGATGGTGTCATTAAACTCAAACATAAAACCTCTTGACTAGACTTTTTGTTTAGCTCGAGCTTCATATTAAACTATATAAGAGTTGCTTCGGCATGACCCAGTTGACTTTGAGGGTTAAAGAAAAACTCGAATGACTTGTAGAAACGTGTTTTGACTTTAAAAATATTTTCAAGATGACATCTTTTCTTAAAAAAATATTGAGACGATGATACATTGGATCAACTAGGTCAACTCATCTAACCCGTAACATGAGTCATGAACTTTATTGAGTTTACTAACTTTTTTAAATTGTTTTTATTTAATTATATGATTAAAAAAATAGGCGCTCACAAAACCAAACACCTAATCAATACCCGGATATTTTTCTAAATCCACGATAACCCCATAAAAAGTAAATCAAAATAAATTATAAAGTTTAGTTCCTAATAATTATGTTTTTTCTGGAATTATTTTTTATTTAATAATAAGATTAAAAAAATAGATGCTCAAAAAACTAAGCACCAACTCAATGTTGGTAAGTTTTTCTAATATTGTGATAACTTTATAGAAAGTAAATAAAAATAAATCATGAGGCCCAATTCATAATAATTATATTTTTTTCTCCACAACTATTTTTTATTTAACAATATAATAGATCATTTTTATTTAATAATATCATAGAAAAAAATAGATTATCATAAAACTGAGCATCAACCCAATACCTAGATTGTTTTTGACACCATGATAATCTCATATAAAGAAAACCGAAATAAATAACATTGTTTAATTTCTAATAAACCTAATATTGAAATATAAGAATAAAAATATTTTAAAAATAAAAGAAATAAGTATATTTAATGTTCTAATGAAGAATAACATAAGAAGAAAACAACAATAATTTTCCATTCTCATTTAGGTTTTCTTAATATTAATAGTAACATGTGAGGAGGAGGTTTTCATTTTGAACAATAACATATAAAATTTTGATTTTTTATATTAATTTTTTTAATATTATTAAATTATTTTGATGTGTTGATGTCAAAAATAAATTTTAAAAATAATAAAAGTATTATTTTCTTAAATTTTCAAGTAAAAACTACATTAAAAATCAACTATGCCCAAAATGCAAAACATTACATTAGTCTTTGCTAATATGGTTCTCTCTGAGTCTAAAGTTGTCCACGAATATGACAATCACTAGCCTGAATATGAACTATTCAATCATAGTCAACACAGTAATTACTACAAATCATTCAAAAAGAAATCATCATTATGTTTTTTTGGAAAAAGTCTTGGAAAAAATAACATGTAATTAGCATTACTGTACCATTTATCGAACCAGCTATCATCATGAGAAAAAATTTTTCTCTCGAAACCCGAACCGGCACCATAATTGTGATTATAAGTTCAATAATTTTACTGTTTCACAAAGAAAAGTGATATTGATTAATTGCAAATAATATATGCTTGTAAATACCATGAAAAGATACCCCTCGTATTCTTAAAAGATATTGATGATTTTATTTAATAATAAATTAAAAATTAAATAAAATGGGATAACCCCACAAAAAGCAAAAATAAATAAATTTAAAACTCTATTGATTCTATTCCTAATAAATTAAATTTTAAAGGAAAATAATTGAAAAAATATCAATTTTAAAAATCACAATAACCTGACTTGAGTCTCCTGAGCTAGCCAATCAAATCTACTACCTGATCATGAGATTGATATAACCCTATAACAAGAACTTTGAACAAAAATTATGAAAATCAATTCTCAAAACTAATCAAGAAATAGAAAAAATTCATTCAAAAACTATTTTGAAAACAAATTTATTTTATATTTTTATTTTTTAAAATTAAATATTTCCCTATCTTTTATATATTTGTTTCTCCTACCATGAAAAATTAACCAAACACAATATTAATTATTATTAAATATACCAAAAAACTATACTTTTATCTCTCACATAAAATCAGACTCATCATTAAAAAATTTTATGGATGTGACTTTTGTATGATAGGATAAGTAATGATATAATTCCTCATGTGTCGCGTGCTTATTTTCGATCACTGCTAAAAGCTATCATCATAACATATATATATATATATATTATGGAGGAGGACACTGTCCAAGTCAAGCATTATTAGCTAACCACAAACTGGCTAAAGGGAGAGGGAGAGGGGGAGGTGTACTATGAGATTAGATGTTGAAGATAATTGTTTTTTAAAATATTTTTTATTAAGAAATATATTAAAATAATACTTTTTATTTTTAAAAATTTATATCTTTCCACTTGGACATGATTCAAGAAGTAAGATCAACCCTAGAGGAGATGTAATTCAACTAGTCAAAATATAGATTTACTCTCTAGATGTAACTAGTTCAAGTCCCACAAACCTCAGGATCACTGAAAACTTACGTGGTCGTTAACTTTATGGCCTGTGGGATTAGTCGAAGTACACGCAAGCTGATCCGGATATCCACATTAATTAAAAAAAAAACAAGATCTTAAACACAGAGGGCTTTTCTCACAAAAAAAAAGTTTGAAACAGACAGATTTCTGCATCCTTCCCTACGAGGACATGTGAGGAAAGTAGATATCTCGTAAAGTGTAGTAATTATTTTTTAAAGTATTTTTTATTAAGAAATATATTAAAATAATATTTTTTATTTTTAAAATTTATATATTTAACATCAGCCTATCATAGCAATATAAAAAATTAAAATAAAATTAATTTAAAATAATCAAATTTTAATGAAAAGGATATGAAAACTCAGTGCCACTTTCCTTGTCGTCGGATGAAAAGGGCCATTTTCCTTTATTTTAAGCACTCGCACGGGTGTGTGTCCTTTGTGAATCATGAGGTGTCCCCATTTCTTGATAAGGATTCTGTGCTTTGCAGGACTAGATGGGATGCACGTGCAATGACCACTACAGTTTTACCTTCTCCAAGCTCCTTTGCCTTTTTGCCTTCACGACATGAAAAACATGAATGCTTTGCCTTCCACTAATTCTGCATTTACAGTGCCCAGATAATTAATTTTCTAATGGATTTTCTTTAATATTATGAAGCTTGCTTTAGTATACCGAGACGAAGTTTATTGCTCTAATTTATTTAAAACTTCGCTTTTAAAAAAAAAGGCAAAGATTTCATGAGCTTTTTAAACAAAGGAAAATCTCAAATTAACATTGTATTTCGATTGCTTTATTTATTTATTATTATTGTTGTTATTTATGCAATCCAATTTAATATTCTTATTGTTGCTTCCAATTTATCATTTGGGTGGTAGCTAATGCTATGTATAATATTTTTTTTATTAATATAATTATTCGGATTAGTTTGCATATATCTCAATTAATTTTATAAATTTTAAAATTAATAATTATATAAATCTTTAATCATGAAATGATGATAATATTAATACCACACAAAACAAACCATAAATCCGAATCTTTTATTACTAGACCACAATGATTTACTGCATGCATAATTAATACAGGACAAAGTGGTAACGTGTGTGAATGACCAAAATGTTCCATTCCTAGAAAAGAGCACCCATGCAGTAATTAGCACCGATCTTTCTTAATTGAGAGGCAGAGCTTCACGTGCGAGTAGTCAAACATAGGCATGGCTCAGCTATAAGCCCTAGCATGGTCCTCATGAGAAAACATGTCATTTAATTTTGAGCGAAATTATTTTTTTATTATTAATATGATATCTAAATCAGCTTCTATCCACCTAAGTTAATTTCACAAGCCTTAAAACTAAAAATTATATAAATTTTTAATAAATCTAAAAAAACTCGAACTTGTGATCATTATAAAGTAAATCCAAGACCCGACCATAATAAAATGCTAGTGTAAGAGCAAAAGATTAATAATTTTAACATAAGATGAACATAAATAACTCTACAATAGAAGGGTCAATGCTAATCCCCTCTCGCTCTTGATTTTTTGTAGTACGTGGGATTGGAATTAGAATATCTATATATTGATATGATCATGTTCTTTGGTGAAGGAAATGCAAACTTCTCTTGATTATCATCCTCTTCTATGTGATATTTTGGGTGCTGCTCATCTTAGAGCTTAGCTTCTGTTGATTTTTCCAAATTATATATATAAAAAAAGACCCATATTCCTCCTACATTCAATATTTGCAAACAAAGCCAAGTCTGTGTGTGAATCTTTCCAAATTCTTTGTCAGTTGGAAGGGATCAGCTTTTCTACGAGCCACAAACAACAAAAAACCTACATAAATCGAGCTGCGGGAGGGCTTTGAATTTGAACCACCTAGCGACCTAGGCAGTAAATACAAGTTGTCAGAGATGAAAGGATGGGTTTGGAGGTTCGAAGGGTTTAATTTCTACTTCCTCTACGTTATTTTAATATTATTTTAATATATTTTAAATACAATCTTTACTGGTTAAAACTTATTCGCCTTCGACATCAAAAAAATATATATATAATCTTGTTTGTTTTTATGTGTTATAAATGTTTTATAAAGAAATTAAAATTTTTTATTGTTTTCTTTATTTTAATTTGTTTTTTTGTGTTTTTAAATTTTTTTATGTATTAATATTAAAAATAATTTTTAAAAAATATGTTATTTTAATATATTTTAAAAAAAAAGATTAAAAAACGCAAACATAAAGTATCGGTCAAAGATTTTAAAGTTGAAAACAAGAGTTCTGGTATGGTCTAAACTGACATTTCTTGGCGCCATCTCAAATAGTGATAGATAGAGAGAGAATGCTCAGTCAAAAAGGGCATTCTTACATCAGAGGACAAGATGGGGTTCGTGGATCCTCATAATTATAAGAATAATGCTAACTCGGAATATGCTTGCAATTATTTTTAAAAAAAAAATATTAAATAATATTTTTTTTATTTTTTAAAAATTATTTTTAATATCATCGCATTAAAATTAAAATGATTTGAAAATATTAAAAAAAATAAAAAAAATTTAAATTTTTTCAAAAACACTTTTAAAATACAAAAATAAACAAGAGCTAAAGTTACATGGATGTAAATGAATCCACGTGTTTCTCCGTTAAAAATTAAATTAAATATTCATTTACTTGTGTAATTACTCATTAATAGTTCTATTTTATTTTTATTAAAAAAAAACATTCTATTCCCAAATTAACATATTTTTAAATTTTAAGAATAAAATATTAGATTTATTTAAACTTCTCTTGGTTTTTCAAATATAGAATAAATACATTAAATACATATTATCATGATTCTTTATTTACAACCAAGTATAAAATATCACATTAAATACATATAAAACATCACATTTTCAGTGATTAGATTTCCATCAATCACATTTAAGAAAATTAATAACAATCGATTCAACTTGAATATAATGTCACCCATGAGCGGTCCACCGACACTTCCATTCCAAAGGTTTTCGTTAATGTTATTGCCATAAGGTGAGTTTTTTTTTTTTTTTTTAATCTGAGTAACCAAAATTCATGGTTAATTTTGATAGCAGTAGTTATTGTTTTAAGACAAAATATAAAAACAGTAAGATGATAAAAGACACCATAAAAAAATTATATTTAATAATAATAATGTATAAAATAAAATGATTGTTAATGTATCTTATCTGGTTGATGATAGATAAGACATATTACTTTGCTTTTAATATTTACAATAACCATAATTATAAAACTAGTTAATAATATTACAATAATCCTGATTATAAAACTCAGGTCGGCCCAGGGTTTGGATTTAAAAAATAGATGAAAGATTGACTGATTAAAAACCTAGGTTAAACCGGAATAAAATATGGTCAAAACTTTTTTGTCAAAACATCATCGTTTAGATTAAAAAAAAATTAAAAAATAGGTTAACATGGGTTAACCCTCCCGATCTGTGACAAGAGTCTTATCTCGGGATGTATTATAAGATTACGATAATAATTATTTTTATCCTTATATGTTTTAGTTTGATAATTTTGAAATTAAAATCTTTTTACATAAATATTTTAGGAATAAAAAATAATAATAATTATTATTATCTTGAGATGTATTCCTCTTTATATCTTCTATTTTAAAAATATAAAAATTCACTTTAAAATTAATTTAAATATATATATATATATATATTATTTTTTTATTTTTTTTCTTTAGTCAATCACATTTTTATTCTCATTGTTTCTATTTCTTTTGTCCTAGAACATTAATTAAAACACTACCATAAAGATTGTTTTTTGACATGAGATCTTTGTTTTAAATAGTTTCAAAAGGAAAGTTTTTATTTGGCTCGGCTACGGGGGGGTATATTAAGGACATTTATCAAAGAGTCATTTAATGTTTTTAATAAATTATAATATATATATATATATATATATATATATATATATATATATATATATTATTTGAGTAACTTTAATCTTACATGGTTCACTCACCGACAAAAATATTAACCATCGAACGTGTATCTCATGCATTCCAATAGTGGATTTCATTAATAACTCTCATGATGACATTTTTGGATTAGTGAATTAATGTAAGATTAACATTACTCTTTTTATTTAGAGTTTATTATAAACACTAAAAAACATTATCATATAAAATAGCAATTATTTAATAAATATCATTTAACTTTATTTTCTTAACGTAAATTAACAATAAATGTAGTTTAACAAATACACTTAGAAAATATTTATTAAATATCTAATAACACAGGTTAACTTTTCCTTTATTTTATCTACCTCGCCCATATGCTCAATATTTTTCTAGGAAAACTTATGTTAAAAATTATAAGATTTGTTTGCAATTGCATTTTTTTATCTCACCTTTGAAAAATTATGCTCGTAAGGGTTGAAGAGAGGGGAGATAGAGAGAGAAAGAGAGAGAGTGGATTTTGGTTGCATAATGAGAAGAAGAATTGTGTTTAGTACACCCAAATTTATTGCAGAGTAGATTATAACACTGTAATAATTGTTTTGTCATTTAAAAAAAAAAGTTATTTAACTGGATATTCAGAGTCTTTTCACAAGGTCTGTTAATTATTTTTAAAATGATGAGGAATAAATCAGTTTTTTAATATTTTTTAAGCATGGTGAATAACTAAATTACTACTAAAAATAAAAATATTTTAAAAAATAAAAATGGTTAGAGCATACAACACACATGTTAATGATTGAAATATATTTGCACTTTTCGAGTGGCCCGTGCGACTTCTTCCTATAGCCAAACAACATCTTTCAAGGTGGTTTTGGGAGCAACGCACGGAGTTCTTCCAAGTGGAGAAATAACTATCTTTTTTTCTTTTTTCTCTTCTCTCTCTATCATAGCCTTGGGTTTCGCACTTGTCCTTTCAAAATTTAAATGTTTCATGTCAATTTGTATTTGTATAAAGTTTAGTTATTTTTTTTATTATTTTTTTAAAATTGATTTTATTTCTAAGTTCGTTTTTTGACATTTAATTTGCTGGTAATTGAGTTTTTTTTTTCTCAAATAAAGTTATCATGTTCTCATTTAATTTTTGCTTTATTATTAAATAAGATTATAGAGACCTCTTAAGAATATTTAAAGGGTATCCTTCAGTATATTGAAATGCATTTATTTTTTTCAATTAGTTAGTGTTTTTTTTGTTGTTGTTATTGTTTTTTTATATAATTATATTATTAAATTCACCGAGTTTGTTGAAAACATTCGAATCAATGACTTGAGTTTTAGATTTTTCTTATTTATTTAAAAATAATATCATTATTTAAAAAAAAATTTATATTAAAAATTTTTAACCCAATTCGCAGCCCACCTATAGTGTAATTTTCTAAATAAAAAAAAATACAATTGCGATCAAAACTTAAAATGTTGAAGAAAATTTTCCAGCATGACATCGAGAACTGAAGAGTACTAGGAACTCGGTGTTCAATAATTGACACACGTGCAAGTGATTTCAATGTTATTTTTTCAACTTTTGAAATCTCTATATTTTTTACCTCATCGTTTACAGCAGTCCATTTTTATTGAAATAGTAATTATTAAAATTTAAAATGTACGGCATCATGACTCACTGGTAAGTAATTATTAAAATTTTGGTTGCGGATCCGAGAGCGAAATTATATAATCAACAAAAATACTTCTCAGCTGATAATTATTTTTAAAATATATTTTACTTGGAAATATATTAAAATAATATATATTTTTTATTTTTTAAAAATTATTTTTAATATATCTAAAAATACCAAAAAATATTAATTTAAAATATAAAAAATATAATTTAAAAAAAAAAACACTTTTAAACCTCAAAAATAAACAGGCCCATATAGAAAATCATTCCAATAAAATTAAAAGAATACGTTCCTTGAACAATGCATTTTTTTATTTAATTTTTCACAGTTCCATCATCTAATGGTATGTTGACAACATTTTATATATTAAAATAAAAATGTACGACACCAAATTGCTATACATTTTGTATGTTTTACCAAAAGTTCTAGAATCAGTAGCAACACTCCAGTGGAATTTCCAATAGAAATTCTGAGGGAATATTGATTTTGTCGAGATTTCAAATTTTGATTTGTTTTATTTTATTTGTTATGATTTTCAAGCCAACAATTGCTTGCTCACAATAAACTCAGAACCATAAATAGTGCAAATTCATATTCAATAAAACCACAACAAAAGGCATAGGAGGTGAAGTATACCCCTAACAATCTCAAACCATAAATAGTGTTAATTAATCTCTAAAAATTGATTTATGTAAATTTCACAATGAATAATGCTAAATGAATATACCTATAAGTTTTCACAATTGAAATATTTAAGTAGAAAATTCATTTAAATAATGCATAACAATGAGATAAGTATAATTTCATACACAAACATTAAAAAAAAATAGAAATGAAGAGATACTAGAAGGAAACCAATCAAATTCTAATTGAAATACAACCATATCAACAAGGTGAAGTATACCCATTACATCACATTAGAGATGCTGAAGGTGGAGATGGAGGAAGAGAAAGAAATGATCAACCAACAAGTACAGGAGCGGGAGGAAAAGATACATTCATATCAATAATTTATCCACTTCCTAGCATCTACAAATTAATGCCTATATATCGTGATTTCCTTTTAGAACAATCATTAATTATTATAAATAACAGATAATCACATCATAAAAAATAAAACCATAAAAAATAGCAAATATTTATCATGCAATTAAGTAAAATAAAGTCAAGTGACATCATTGTAGGAAAGTCATAGATGGGAGGTGCAAGACCTTCACGTGCAACCAGTAGGCACCAACATGCCTAAAATAAATTACTTAGCAATGCATTTTATCTTTTGCTTATTTAATGCCTTACCTTAAATAAATATCAAGGAAATAGATTATGTAGAAATTTGGTAAAAGAAGTGAATGTGGAAGGAGGAAATCTGATTAGTCATCCAAGGAACTTGGAGACTAATGAAAGTAGTGAAACTAATATTGGTCATAATGAAATTTTCATGATAATGGAAAATAATCTATAAAAAGAAAAGTAGAGAATTAATTAGTCATTTAAAGTAAGAATGACAAATAATAGTAGCAATGTGGAAATCGACATAAATTGATTAGTCACTTGAATAAAAAGACTAATAATAACGATGAATATCATTGTCGGTATGGATTCATTACCAGGTGAGGGTAATTAATGATATCATAGGTATTTTTATCGACATAATTTGTTTAGTCACTTAAGAAAATGCGACTAATAATAATGATGAATATCGTTGTCGGCATATATTAATTACCAAGTGAGGGTAATTAATGATATTATTTACATTAATATCGACATAAGTTGATTAGTCACTGGGGAAAAAGGTGAGTAATGATAATGAAAAATGTTGTTGTCGGCATGAGTTAATTATCAGGTGAGGTAATTAATGATATCATGGGTATTAATATTGACTTAAATTTAATTGTCATTTGGGAAATGATAACTAATGATAATGATGAATGTCATTGTTTGCATGGTTAAATTATCAAGTCGAATAATCAAAGGTGTCATGAATAATGATGTCAATATAAAGTGATAAAAAAGGGGATAAGGTTTTGTACGATACAATAATAGATGGTAAATTAATTAGTTTTAAGTCTGAGAATAATTAGTGATCAAAGAGGAAATATTATTATAGAAGTAATTATTTTCTAAGGCAAATAATGTGTTATATTAATTATATATTTTTATGTTGTATTACAGGTTCATTCCACACTTATTTGGAATAGAGTGATTTGTGCTTGTGTTCTTTTATGTTATAATTTAGATAGTAATATAACTTCATTTTGGGTTAATGTGTTGGGATTTAAAACTTAGTAAATTAATGACATCGTGAAATGTTGAACTAATCTATAACTTTCTAGTTAATATATAAGTTCAACATGTATAACTTTCTAGTTTTTATGTGGTGACATGTAACTTATTAGTTAATATTTTCTAGTTAGATAAATGTGATATTTTTATATTTTCCTTAATTTTGTTGTTATAATTTCTTTAATTCTAAAGATAATTAGTAATACAATGTAACTTTTTATGCTATTAAAGGATAATAAATAGTTTGTATTAATGAGTATAGTTTATTTGAGATTGTGGTGATCATTGAAAAAATATCGAAGATGATTGGATTGTGTGATAAAAGATGGTTAATATGAAAATTGATGAGGTTGATGACTTGGTAGTGTTAACAAATAGGAGAAATGTTGTTGAATTTTAAAAAAATAATAAAAAAATAATGGAAAATCTAGTATTAATATGTATGTTTTAATTCTGGAAATTTGAAAAATACAAGGTTGTTACATATATGCTCATCAAATTCTTTACGCCATTAATATAGTTTATCAATATTTCTTAAATAATGCAGGGAAAGATAAGCTATGGGTGTTCAAAATAACCGATTAACCGAGAAAACCGATAAAACCGAAAAGAAATTAATGAAAAAACCGAACCAAAATTAAAAACCGATTAAACTGATTTTTAAAACCATAAATTTTAACAGGTCCGGTTTGGTCCGGTTTCTGGTTCAAAACCGAAACCATCAAGCAAGGCAACTATTTATACCATAAATTTTTGTTAATTGTTTAGTGGGTCTGGTTCGGTTTTGAACCAGAAACCGGACGAAACCGGACCAAACCGAACCCACTAAACAATTAACAAAAATTTATGGTATAAATAGTTAAACCATAACAATACATAACCTTCATGTGCCTCTCACCAAAAGCCGCCTTCTTCTCAGAGAAATTCCCAATCTTCCTCTCAATTAATTCACAATCTTCCTTTCCCAGTTTCCTTTCAATTTTCAACTGTACATCAAAACAGTTGCCTTGCTTGACCATCTGTGTTTCAGCGTTTGTCTCCATCTTTCTTCTCTCTTTACTCCTGCATCCTCTTCTATTCTAGCAAGTTGCAGCAGAAGGAAATGGCTTCTTCATTAGATTAGCAACACAACTATTTTGTTACCCTTTTATCCACCCTAACCGGTAAGCATCCAAATCTGGATGGTGCCTTGCTAGAGTACCCATGGATGATGACTGGGTCTGGGAAGGCGCCATTAGTCTGTGATGTCTGGAAGCCATCAAGCATCATCTCTTTGGAAGGATGGGGTGCATTGTGGAACTGGAGAGGGATCAGATCAGGACTTGTTCGAGATTCTATTTTTGGTGGGGTATTCTTCAGTGGCTGGCAATTTATGCACGATGTAATGCTTAACTGGAAGGCAGTTGGGATGGATCCTATACCTAGGTTTGAAAAAAATATCCATCTACTAATTTGAGCAAGACTCCTTGTTAAGTGCTTCTAATGATATTCTTGAAACCTACAACTGTGTTGCTAATCTGTAATAGTTTTGTAATTCCCAAGTTGGAAAGGCATTTTTTCATAATATATGGGCATCTTCATTACATCAAGTTATGGCAACAAGCTGTGAATTCAAAGTTATAAATTTTAAAGCTCAATTTAATGTAAGCCAATTTAAAAAAACCCAAAAAAAAAACCCATATATGATGGGATTAGGTTTCCCGGTTTTTTTCCAAAAAAACCGGATTTAACCGAACCGGACTGGTTCGGTTTGAACCAGTTTTCGGTCCGGTTTAGTTAATATTTTACAAAATTACTGTAATTCGGTTTGGTTGGTTTTTTTAGTCTAAACCGAACCGAATCGAACCATAAACACCCTTAAGATAAGCTATTTGATGATGAATGATATCGATGTTGTACTTAGAAAAGGCTAAGAGAAAAAGAAGAAGAAGTTAAGAACAACTCTGTATTGGTAGGGACAACTAGCCCTATGACTACGGGTTACAATGGGTACCCATAGGTCATATCTTACAAAATCCATACCCGAACCCGATTAATGTTTTTTACTTGAACCTAAACCTAATCAGGTTTTAGGTATCTAACGGGTATCCATTGGGCATCAAGATCAGTATTAGAATCAATATAAAAGTCAGCAATAGAGAACTATATACCTCACTTAAAAAAAAAACCAGAATTACCAGAACTAAAACATTAAAAAAATAAAGCAAAAATCACCAAAATCAATAGAGAGAACTCAATATACCCCTCAAAGATCCTATCTTGTTTTACATAAGAAAATAAAATCCATCAAGATCAATCACCTGAACAAATATAGAAACAAAGAACTCAATATGCTTCCCTTTTAAAAAATAAACTAAAATCTTCAACCATATAATGAAACACACATATAATCCCCACGTATACTACAAATAACAAAATCACAAAAAAATAAAAGAGAAAAAACAAGTGTGGAAGTCACCAAACACTTATTGATAGAAAAAAAAACATTCATAGTTTCATGGCTAACTCTGAAGTACAAGAACCAATACTCTCTTCCTTTAAAACACAACCTTCGTCACTTTATTAATTCTTTCATAAAAAAAACAGAGAGAAGGCTTTGGAGTTATTGTAAAGGAAAAGAGACTGGAAATATGGCTTAAAAGAAAGAAAAGAAATAAAAGAGAGAGAGGCCTTGAAAGGGAAGTATAGTTAGGGAGGGATTAAGAAGAGAATGCAAGTTGAATGAGAGATTACAGGGGAAAATGAGAAATGACAATCCTAATTTTTAGCCTCTAAGGTTAATGATTTAGTTTCGGGTCGAGTTTAGGTAGGGTTTTAGGTCGGACATGGCAATATCCATACCCTATCCAAACCCGAGCAGACAAAAAAATTCTTACTATTTGGTTCGGGTCGGTATCAAATATGTATGAGTAAAATTGTCATCCCTACCCATGACATTTGATGGGAAAAAAAACAATGAGGAATAAACTATCAATAAAAAGGAATCTCATACTATTAATAAAAACACTAAGAAACACAAAATAGAGTCATCAACACCAACATAGACTAAAGCCAAAAGCTATTGATGTCATGTCAATGGGGAAAAAAAGCAACAAAAATTAGTGGCAATGGGAGATGGTGAAAAACAAAAATAACATAACAAACAATGCATAGACAATCTGAAAACCTCGTAGAACAAATTATTTACAAGCTAGAAAAAAGACGGAGAAGCCCGTTTAAACCCAAGTCAACTACAGGGAGCTAAGACATGAAAACAACCTGCATGTTGAAAGGGAACAAAAAAACAAACAGAGAAAAACATAACTAAAAGCAAGGAAAAAATAAGAAAAAAAAACAAGGAAAAAAACAACCAGGCTAATAAAGAATGAAAAGTTAAAATAAAATAGTATGACAACAATGAAAGCTTAAAACAAAAAGGAAATGTAGAAACAAAATGCATGAAAGAAAAACGATAGTGAACTTATGAAGCCAGAACAAAAAAAAACACTATTAAATTATACCCCCTATAAAAGTGATTTGAAAGGATGAAAGAAACAGAAAGCAAGAAGTATCAAATCAAAAACCAATATAAAATGACATTTAAAGTATAAACAAATGAAAAAAAAACCCCAACAAAAATAGTACAAGGAAATAAGCTTATCTGATTCAATTTCAGTGGGAATTAAACATAAGTAAAAGAGATTAAAGGAAACCAAAATAGAACATTCAGTTAAAAAAAAAGGTGATTTCCAATAAAAACAACAAGTATTCCAATACTAAGAAGAAACCCACAACTATACAAGTGAGTTGTGCATTTAATAAACATTAATGTTATTGTCTAAATCATATGAAGAAGCAGCTCCTAATCTAGAGCCACTCAAAAGAGAAGCTAAACCAAACCCAAGAAGAAACTCCCTAAAAAATACAGCAACCACCTAAAATTAGAGCAACAAAATAGTGGAAGCTCAGCAACGAAAGCCTAGCCAAAGAGGGACGATTCCCAAAGCCACCCAAGGCTTGCAAAAAAAGAAGAAGAGAGATTTATGCCTAAAAAAAGAAACAAATAAGGCATTGTTCCAATCCACAACAATTACTCTTTACATCTACAATGTTTATACCATAACTTTTAGTTTTTTTTTTTTTTGTAATAATGATACAAGAGAATAGGTTTATCTCAATAGGTTTGCTAAAATACTAAGTAATAAATTAACATATCAATTGCTATGTCAACATGAACTATCAATATGATAAGTCATTAAGATAGCCTATTAATTGTAAACCTCAACAAAAAAAAGAACTGAAGGTAGTAAGGTCTCGATGAGTAATGAAAGCTTGGGGTTTAAAAGAAATGAATAAATAACAGAAACAATAATTATTGTGATGTGAAATGAAGAGGATTAAAAGAGGTCTTTAAAGTATAGAAAAACAAAATTTAAAACTAGAGGGAGAAGGAAAAGAAAGTGAAGAGGAATTTGATTTTCATTTGCATTTTCATCTTGATTTCATCTTGTTAAGAGGTAAGAAATCATAAATTAAGATTGGTTTGAGTTTCTTTTGAGTTTCAGATGATGATATGTTGAATTTTAAATTATGAAAAATTAAGTTGATGAATTAGATTGTTTAAATTGGTAATCTTGTTATGGAAATATGTTAGTAGGCAAGATTAAAGATTGATTCAAGTGAAATTAATGTAAAATTTAAAGAAATATTTATTCCTTCCTTGTATACCATCTCCGGCCTAGAGAGAGAAAATAAGGGGGTTGGATTTTTACTTGATTTCTTAGTTGATTTGCATTAATTACATGATAAATTAGACTAATTAGGATGGAAAATGAATGGGCCATATGATGTGAAAAATTTAAAGAAAACATTTATGTCTTCTTTGAAGGTGAATTTTGACCAAGACTAAAGTAGAGAGAGATTGAATTTGTTGGTTACAATTAAAATGAAATTTATGCTTAACTGTGTCATATAATGAAACTAATGAATAGGTAATATGGAATTGAAGAAAAATTCTAAAGAAAATTAAAATCTCCTTTATTAATGAAGTTAAACTAAACTAGTGATGAGAGAATTGAATTTGCTAGTTCAAAATTTTATAGAATTTTTGTTTAGTAGTGTTATATAACATGTTTAATGATTTGAAAAGAAATTAATTGCATGAAAACTTGAAGGAGGACTCGTGTTCTTCTTAGTGTGGAATTCAACCTAAACTAACAAGTGAGGATGAGTTTGGTTGACTTAGTCGTTATGGTAATTAGGTTGGTTAATGTTAGGTGAGATGCAAAATTATTCGAGTGATATGAAATTTTTTTAAAAATTAGAATGAGAATTTATGACCCTTTTAATAGTAATTTCGACCATATAAGAGAGTAAATGGTTTTAGATGGCTTAATTTAAATTGATGAAAAATTATGTTTGATTATGTATATGGAGTGTTTCTAAGATAATGTATGAGGAAGTTGCATGAAATTTTGAAAGTGAGCCATGGATTGTTACATTCAAGTTTCAATCATATTTGGAAAATGGGCTTCGTGTAAATTGTTGTTTCAAAAATTATTGTTAAAACCCAATTTCAAATATGATCAAATATGTCCAAGTTGAAAAAAACAAAAAGAAAATGCCATGAGATGTAAATGTTGATTTTCTACTAAGAATTCTTATTAAAATAAAAAAGGGTAGTTGTGAGTTGTCGTACTGAATGAGATTAAGCTGAAGATAAATGTTAAATGGTGATTTAGCATGTATAAAAAAGATTTGGTTAAATAGGCCAAGAAACTATAGGAGATGACTAATTTTAATCATGAAAAGTAGTTATAAATTTAATATATCTTGATGGATTGATGTGAATGAGTAAATGGAAACTATAATGAAGTTCTTGGTTTAATTTGATATGAAATTATTGTTTGAAACTTCTGTGGTATAGGGGAGGTTGTAGAGTCTGGTTAGCAACAAGAAATTTCATACGGGTTCAACCACTAGGTAAGTGCCTTGCACCTTTTTCTATTAAAAGCGTTTCTTAAGTTTCAATAACTATAATTTCTTGAAGTGTGTTATGCATCTATTTTAATTGTAATATGTGCCATGAAAGAAAAAAGACAAGGATGAAACTAGTTATCCGATAATAGAGCTAAAACCTGATAATAAAATATGTTATGAAACTAGTTACTCGGTAGTAGGCTAGTGGCATCAATTTGTTTGATGACTGAAATATGTAATTTGATTTAAATGAATTTATGTAGAGTTAGTATTGCCTATATGACTGATTTGTCGGGTTGTCAATAAAATGTTTGGTGAAACATAATTGTTAAATAAAAGTGATGAATTGTGTTTATGGCATTGAGTGCCAAATTAATAAGAATTTTATGATTGAGTTCATGATATAGATTGTTGAATTGATAATTGCCTAACCTTTATGAGGGATGGAGACGAAGATTGTATCACCAGAGAAGAATGCATGGAAGGGTAAATAATCTAGTAAATTCAAATAGTGATAAGGAAGATGATCTTCGTGATGAGGATGATGATGTTATAATATAAAGGATGACTTGGAGATAAAAATGGATTAATTGTATCGTTATTTTGGGAAATCAAGTAAAATATAAAGTAATGTTGTATTGTATGGATTTTAGTATAGAAAACTTTGTGATTATTGTGATAATATAATAAAGTGAATATAAATATTGATTTAAATAACCTATGTGGTATAAGTTGGGATGTTTTGGGGACAACCTTGTTTGGTTCCCAGGAGGGAATTGTTATAAGAATATATGACAAAAAGAACAAATGGACAAAGATCGCTGACAACAAAAGTAATGGTTGTTTAAAATTGTTAAAACATATGGAATGATGTGTTTGATAATGTGTTACTAGGATATAAGTGACACAATTTAGAATAGTTCTCGGTGTGCATGTATGAAATTATGAAATATGTATCTAATAGCATGTTTGTAAAATGATATAAATTGACTTGACAATCAATGTGATATGAAAATAATTTATGGTTGTTTTAGTGGCAGAATGATGTTCCATTAGTGATGCTGACCACGTGTTGGAACATGATTGCCAATCGCGTTGTTCATAAAAAAAAAGAGAAAAATTATGGTTAAAAGTATAAAGTTATGTGAGGAGAATCTACTAGAAGCATGATTATACAATGGAAAAGAAATGCAATAATATTCCAATCATAGGATGTAATGGATCACTAAATTGAAAGGTAAGGTAAATCTTGAATATGTTTTTATTCGGTTGGGTGCAAATATGTTAACAACGGTGTAATGTTGCTGATATAATATGACAAGATAAAATTGGTGATAATACAACTGAAATCAACCATCAAAAGACAAGTCAGTTGCTAAATAATCAATGGTATGAAGAACAAGAATTTTAAATTGTTGAGTATAGAAGTCAAATCACTAAAAAATATTAGATATCATTTATGTTTGTAAAGGAATGAGTCTCCATGATATTTCTTGTTATATAGATAATGTTGCCTATTAACACGTGGGTAGAAAAATTTGTTTAATGGATGACATGATAAGTGTATGGAAATATATTTATATAAATCCGGCATGAAGGGTTCAAATAATGAATTAGACGTAAATAGCAAAATTAAGAATGATTAAGTTTATGGGTGTTGACATATATATATATATATATATATATATATATATATATATATATGGTAATAAAAAAATGATGCATAAACTAAGTTTTTGAATATCAAATTATAATTGATTTTGAATATTATATATTGATTCCTTATGAAACGAAAAGTAAAGATTATTATGAACACTATGTTTGCAGGATTTTTGATTCCTTATATGTTAGCTTAACGAAGGAAGATCAAGTTTAAGAAATAGACCGTAATAATCTTGTATTCTGTAAAAAGAAAATACCCTAATTTTCTTGAGTTTAAGGCTCGAAAAAATTATTTTACATGTAGAAATTCTAGGGTGTTACATTAACAATCAAGTTAGTATATTTTCCAGGGTCATTTTTGAAAATAACATGGTAAGACAAAATACTTGGAAACTAGTAAAAGTAAAAGGAGCTTTGGATAAAAATATAACCGAAAGAGTTACGCTATTGAGAACAACACAACCTAGTAAATCGCATTGTTTCCAATATCACAATCTATAATTGTTTTATAGAAAAATCTTAATTGTATTATTAAAATTAATGATGTATCAAATAAATATGAACCCAAATCTCATCCTTAACTATCCTAAACAAAACTATTTTTTCACAAGTTAATGATGTACTAGATAAACAAAATATATGTTTTTTATTCTTAAAATCTCTGTAATGATGAAAAATAGAATTGGAGTTTACTAATTTTATCTTTGCATTAAATCTTATTCATAAAATTGGAATAGAATTTCTTAATAGGTTTGTCATAGTCAATTTAAATTTCAATAGAATTTCTTAGCTTAGTATTGTTAATTAATTAATAATTATGAATGAAATTTTAGGAATAAAATGACTTCAATAAATCAGTTGTTTAGAAAGTATCTTTATTTGAAAAGATGCAGAGATGAGATTTGGGTTCATGTTTACTTAATAGAGTTTAATAGAGATACGATTAAAAATAAATAGATAAATACACACACACACACACACACACACACACACACACACACACATATATATATATATATATATATATATATATATATATATATTCATTTGGTATATTTTTTTTATTAACGTAAGTGTCTGGATCAGCTTGTGCGTACTTCGATTAATTCCACGGTTCTGAAGTTTCCAGTGGTCCTGAGATTTGTGAGGCTCGAACCGGTAATCTATAGAAAAAAAACTAATTATTTTTAAAAAATTAACTCTTCACCTTAAAGACAAAACAATAGTTTTTCAAAGTACAAAGTGTAAAAATGATGACAACGACATCTTTTATGTTTTATATTATTCTAATAATTATTTTTAAAATATTTTTTATTTAAAAATATATTAAAATAATTTTATTTTATTTTTTAAAATTATTTTTAATATCAACACATTAAATTAATCTAAAAAAATTAATTTAAGATAAAAAAAAATAAAAAAATTAATTTTTTTTAAATATTTTTAAAACATACTTTTAAACATAAAAACAAACAAATTATTAAAATTCAAAATATTTATATTATAATACGAGTAGAAAATCCGCTTGCTATTTACCAGGCTAAGCCCCTGGGATAAGTAGCAATATTATGCGCAGAGTACACCTCGGCAATCTACCTTCTGCACCCCTAGTTCTAGCAGCAGAGGTCTAGGTCCTGAGTCCTGAGTCCTGACTAGCTCGGTGGATTTCATTTCCTATGACCTCTACTCCGATAAAAGCAAAATTTACCAACTGTAATAAAACGTAGCTTTCTTCAAAACGTGGAGGTCTGTTCCTGAAGGGCACAAGAATTACAAGCTGAAATTATTGCTTCGGTCCTGCTTGTTAAAATAGGCATTAAAGGGTCTCTTTCACTTTCAAACCCTCCCCCCCTCCCCCATCCACTTTCTATATATAGACTTCTAAGCCGAAGTCCATTTTTATATAAAAAAAACTCTTGGGGTTCTATTTTACCTCATTTCAGAATTTGGAAAGAAACATATCAGATACACAACCTCCTTTGTCCATGGCTGGAGAGCTCTGGGTTGGTGTTTTGGTTGGTATAACTAGTGGTCTGTTGGGTCTAATAATGAATCATTTTCTGCCCATGTTCTTGAAGCTTGGTCATAATGTCCCAAAGGGCTCTTTTGGGTGGCCTCTACTTGGTGAAACCCTCGGTTTCTTGAAACCTCACCCTTCTAACACCCTTGGTGCGTTTCTTCAAGATCATTGTTCCAGGTAAGAGAAATTCTTCATTTTATTGTTGTTGGTTCCGCCGTGAGACTTTTTGCCAGTTTAGTGTGAAATGCTATGGGATTTTTTCAGGTACGGGAATGTGTTCAAGTCCCATTTATTTCTCTCTCCAACAGTGGTGTCCTGTGACCAGGAGCTGAACTATTTCATTCTTCAAAACGAAGGCAAGTTATTCCAGTGCAGTTATCCTAAGCCTATTCACGGAATTCTTGGCAATGTCTCCATGCTGGTGGCTGTTGGTGATACTCACAAGAGACTCAGAAATGTGGCTATCTCTCTAGTTAGCATTACTAAATCAAAGCCAGAGTTCTTGAATGACATAGAAAGAACTGCCATTCAAATATTGAGCTCCTGGAAAGATAAACAACAGGTCGTGTTCTGTGAAGAGGCTAGAAAGGTACATATTCCTTTAATTGCTCCTACTTTTGGTTATCTTCTTCTACGTTTTTAATCCCCTTTCCTCGTAAACTTTTTATTTCACAGTTCTCATTCAATGTAATAGTAAAGCAAGTGCTTGGTTTAACATCAGAGGAGCCGGAGACTAGAGAAATTCTTGAAGATTTTCTTACTTTTATGAGAGGACTAGTATCCATCCCTCTGTATATTCCTGGTACTCCATATGCTAGAGCTGTTCAGGTACTCAGATATTCAGACGACTGATCTCTATTTGGCTCTTTATTATCTATGTTCAAAAGAAGGTTTAGCTAGAGCTCCCTGGACATCTATACCTTTTGTTTACTTCAAAACAGAAGTGTGCAATTTCAATAATTATGTGGTTCCTTTTTCTCCTGTTTCAAAAAGAAGGCGGCATGTGATCAACTTTTTGTTGACCCCTCTTTACAGGCTAGAAGCAGGATATCTTCTAGAGTTAAAGCAATTATAGAGGAAAGAAGATCAAGAAATAGTAGGAGTTTAAGGAATGATTTTCTTGAAATACTTCTAAGTGTTGATACCTTATCTGAAGATGAAAAGGTGAGCTTTGTGTTGGATTCTCTTTTGGGTGGGTATGAAACTACCTCGCTCTTAATGGCCATGGTGGTGCATCTTCTAGGCCAGTCACCCACTGCATTAGAACAGTTAAAGGTAACATTTTCCACACATGCACCTTGCCTTTTGACAATATGGTAGACTCTAATTGCAGCAGGTATGTATATATTCATTACTAAATACAAGTTTTTTGATCTTTGAACTGTAGCTAGAGCATGAGCAAATAACAAGCCTGAAGGAGAAAGATGAGTGTTTGAATTGGGAAGATTATAAGACGATGGAATTCACTCAAAATGTAGGATATCCTTTCTTCTGCTATTATTAGCAGTATAATTAACTTCCTCTCCCTCATTACCTTTTAGTTTCAGCCATGCATGCCATAGTTGAAATGATGGTTCATCATTTGACAACCATTCTTTGATAATTATTTATTGTTTTTTTTTGGCTGTAGGTCATCAGTGAAGCACTGAGATATGGAAACATTGTGAAATTTGTACACCGAAAGGCTCTCAAAGACGTAAAGTTCAGAGGTGGTCCTCGAGACTGTTGTCTCAAACCAATAGATTACACTCTCGATATCTGATTTTGCCCTTAATCAAAATATGCATGCATGCACTCGCTTTATTAGTTAAAAGATTCATGGTTTCTCTTTTTTTGCCCCTTTCAGACTACCTCATTCCATCTGGGTGGAAGGTCCTACCTGTTTTTACAGCTGTGCATTTAGACTCGTCTGTCCATGCAAATGCTCTCCAGTTTCATCCTTGGAGATGGGAGGTAATTAATAATTTATAACACCAATCTCAAGGATCTTAATGTATAAGACTGTCCTCCAATGGGCCATAAATAGGTTCAAGAGGAAAAAACAAATCATTTCGTGTACTTTTCTGGCTTTGAGTGGACCTACTAGTATAATTTCTTGAAGAGAAAAATCATTGGTCTCCTCAGACTCAGGATCAGACTAGCAAGAGGTTTACCCCTTTTGGTGGAGGATCTAGATGCTGTCCCGGATCTGAACTTGCCAAGATTGAGGTTGCCTTCTTCCTTCACCACCTTGTTCAGAACTTCAGGTGATGATAACATTTCAAGTGTCTTCGCTTTGGATTTAGATTTCTTGAGACTAAATGCTGGATGATTCTCTTATTTTGTAGATGGACAGCCGGGGATGCTGACCAACCCATGGCATATCCATACGTTGAATTTGGAAAAGGGCTGTTGATAAATTTGGATCGTTGTTCCACCTGAGCCCAGTTCCTCTCCTGGCGTTTTGTTCAAGGTCGGGGATGTGGCCCAGGAAAGAATCAAATAAACTCATCCTGCCTTTGTCTCACGTATTATATGTGGTCTCCTTCCCTCTTATTTTAATGGAAAAAAGGTCCTCTACCTTGCTCGACTTGTGAAGGCCTTTCCTTCCATCTTACTAAATGTTCGAAGGATTGTAATTCTATCAACTCTTTCCTCAACCTTTAGTACAATCCGTCTTTTCGCTGCTGTTATATATTATATTGTTTTGCTCGGCCTGCTTTGAACTGTATTGAACAATAGAAAATGCCAGTGTTTAAGAAATTTAATAAATTTTAATTCCAATATATTTGCTTAACCACCAAACCAACCTCTTAAAATTGTGCTGCAAGAAACTAATAATAATGCCGCATGTTTGTACAGTTGAAGGGATATTGTAAGAGCAGAGTAGAAGCATCTTTCTATTCATCAATGGCTTCTTTCCTTTGATTATTCTAATAGAAATAAACCCAACATTTTCTTGAAGATAAATATTTGTTGAACGCGAGGCTATAAATATTGTAGCCATAGCCACCAAGTAGAAATTGGAACGGACTTATTAACCTAGCTAGCTGAAGCAAGTTAGTCTCTAGAACCATTTTACCACTATAGGACTCCTCACATGATGCTTATTGTCAGACCATATCAGTTCTCCAAATACGTAGTCCTTTGCTGCCTTGCCTTTGCCTTTCAAGGTAACAGTGAAGGCCTTCTCCTCACCAACCTTCTTGAACTCCAACTTCTTCGGCTCAACAGAAACAGAAACCCCAGTTGGTTTTCTGATTCGAAGTTTGTAAGTACTTGGAGAACCAACGTTCTTAACTGTTCGTGACAATGTGATTGAGCCATTGAATTTGGGAACGGTAATAGAAGGGTAGTTGAAGTTTGCAAGACTAATGGGCTTGGAGGGACATTCATAAGGAGCATCCGAGAATGTTGAGATCTGTGTCTCGTTGTACCCCAAGGCACATAGTAAGTTGAGGTAATCATTAACTGTTAAGTCATATACCAGCCCTGGATCCATAGCTTTGTTTGGTCTTATGTGGCCTGCTCCATAACTGAATGGCGATGCCTTGGTGTGGTTTGCATTCAGAATTGGTTCCATCGTGTTATCTTGTGTCATCGCTGTGGAATTCAGGAAAAACAGAAGAGAGGGGAATCAGAGAGCTGCAGTCAAGATCTAGCATGGGTTTTCTTGATTTGAATGAATACGGAATGAACTAGAGTTCACTTAATTTGCAAATACACTCACCAGTAGTCATAATTGCTGATTTAATCGATGCAGGACTCCAAGTAGGATGCAGAGTTTTAAGAAGGCCAACTATGCCTGAAACATGAGGGCATGACATTGAAGTGCCTGATACTGAATTAAATAGAACTCTTCGTGTGTCAAAATCTTGATTTGTTGGTCCTTGTGCTTTTGTGTAGGCAGCTATTACACTCACTCCCGGTGCTGTGATATCAGGCTGAGTATAGAGAAGAAACAGTTGCTGAATATTCGATATAACATTGACAAGCATCTGAAGCAAGAAGATAGTACTGTTAGAGAAATACCTTAAGAATCTCTGGCGTGACGGTATTGGGTCCCTTCGACGAAAAAGCAGCCACGACGGGGGCTGGCTTCGTGCCAATGCGTGTTACTGGATGAGTGATATAAGCAACGGGATACCTGTCAAAAATATGAACTTTGATCAGTGCGATGCATCCATATCATTGCACACCAGCTAGGATGATGCCAATCTAGTTAAATCATGTAGCTAAATACATCTTGGAAGAAGCCCAGCTAATATGAGAAACATGGTCTGATGATACCAGCAGAAAAATGTGAATATCAGGATTGATTTAGTCTAATAGCACAGACATTAGGATAGGGTGATGTGCATGGTAAAAATGACAGTAGTTATAATGTTATCTTACTCTGTGGAATTAATATATTTGAAGATAGCAACACCGCTGGTGTAATTGATATGCGATACAGGAAGAACGTGAGGATCGGCAAGAATTTCATTCCCAGCATCCTTATTATTTGCAAGAACCATCCCTACAGCACCAGCCAAAGCAGCTTGCTGACCCTTGTCAACTCTTGCATTTATCCCTCGAAGACAGACTAAGATCTTCCCCTTAGCTTTTTCGGGATCAAGTGATCCATCCTTGCACAGCAGACTGCATGACACATACAAAAAAAAATTACATGTCATAGCAGATAATGTCAAGGATTTCCAGTGCAGAAAAACAATATTGAATTATGTTGAAGGGTACTAATCAGAGGGAATGCGGAATCAGAATGAACGGGAACATAAATTCTTCAATCCCTACGCGTTTTCAATTGATGCATTAGTTGCTCTAGCATCTGCAGCACTCATAAGCGGAAAGAACTTATTCTTTGGTAAGGCTTTAGCTGATAAACTCTCCCCCTGTAAAATCATCAGGCATGTCTTTAAACGGCTCATTTTGTTATCAAAATAATCTCTCTTAAGATTCAAGGAAGAAAAAGGGACGAGTAGGAAGGGGTAAGAAACCTTAAAGCTTATTTTGTTTCCTAGGACAACATAACTAGGAAACTCTCTGTCCATGGTGCTGGCCCCGACTGTGATCTCCCATGGTGCAACATTGGAGACGGTACCATCTACAGGACCTGAATTTCCAGCAGAACAGATCACTACAATGCCATGCTTCACGGCATGGAAAGAGCCAATTGCAACACTATCATTGAAGAATGCGGTAGGATTTCCTCCTAGCGAAACAGACAATACATCGACACCATCACTGATAGCAGCGTCAAATGCTGCTAAGATATCTGCATCAAAGCATTCGTCTCCATCTACTGGGGGATAGCAGACCTTGTAAGCTGCCACCCGGGCCTTTGGTGACCCCCCTTTTGCAGTTCCGTTGCCCATGTAAAAAACACTCGCACCAGCTACAAAGTTACCTCCTGCTGTTGATAAGGTATGGGATCCATGGCCATCTTCATCTCGAGGCGTATCAAAGGAGGAGTTGAGATGACCAACAATTGAAGCATACCCTTTGTTGAAGTACCTGGCTCCTATAAGCTTCCTTCATACGCACACAAGATACGCATAGATAATTAGTTAGCAAGCAAAAGAAAATGCCTGATCAGAAGAACAAGCAAAATATTTTGGAAACCTATACAAATCTATGAAGAGTGTAAACACAGTATGAAATCTTTCCAGGTGGCGTAGCAACCGCAGAAAGATCAATAACAAAAAGTTGAAAAGGTAAAAAGATAAACAAGAGTTGCCTATAATGCACATGGGATTATATTAGCAATATGCACTCTGTTAATGCAGGGAGCTGGCAAATAAAAAGGTATCCCCTAGTTGAACTTTGCTCGCCGACTCTTGCATGCCTGAGAGGTACAAGAAAATGCTGGAGAAGAGGGAGCTAAGCAAACTTTACTTTATTCATATACATATACATATACATATGCATATATGTATATATGTATGTATGTATGTATGTATGTATAGGGAAAATGCAAATATTTCTGAAAGAAATGATAACACAGCTAGCTAGCTTTTTTTGAAATCAAGAAAATTCCAAATGGATGGGCTTAATGGGATACCAGCAATCCCCACCATAATGAGGAAGGAATATTTTGACTTTTTCGAAATCAATGGCAGCATGCAGCATTTATAGATTCCACAAAGTCCATCGGCTTTTTCTGAATATCCCACCAATTCTCTGACTGTGATGGGCCGTTTCTGGACGTTGTAGCTTTTTCCTAAGAGTTTACCGAGCACTTCTTTTTCATAAATGCACGCCAATGGCGGCCGAAAGCATAGTAAGATCACTAATGGCAGAAATATTATGACACTGAACGCATCGCCACTCAGCCAACATAGCAAGATTTTGATTGCATCTCGTAGAAACAGTAAAAAAAAAAATAGTTAACAAAGCAGACCTGTTGCAGTGGAAGCCAGGATCATAGCCATTTTGACATATTCCTTTCCACTTTGATGGAACCGGTCCCAACCCTTCATCACTAAAGCTTTCAGACTCGGGCCACACTCCTAGCACATTCCATTCAAGCAAATTAAAAGCTAATTAATTGCAGCTCAACTACATTATTCCTTCTCTCTTTTCCAAGAAAATGAAGCTTGCTGCATCATTCTGCTTCATTTTGGATCATAATAATTATTATTATTATTCTATTAATAATTATGTATCTATTATTTTGTTTTCATGGTATTCATGTTAATATAACTAGTTAGAAAAAAAAAAAAAAAAGTGGGGACAAAGCTTTTGGATCTCTCGGGCACGCTTATCCAGACTTGGGGGCTAAACAATAATTATGAGGATTTAGCGATGCCCTATAGTTTAATATTGCAAATCTAGAGGCCCTCAATCTAATCAGTTTTTTTTTTTTTAATATTTTTTATCATTATTTTTCTTCTTGGTCATATCTGGAGGTCGGCTGGTCAACAAAAACACCAAGGATAGATTTAGAAATCGAACGTGATTGGTGGAGTCTTTAAACGCTATAAACCTTTTATTATATTTTGGGTGTTTAAAAGTGTAATAATATTTTTGTGAGTATTTTTTATTTAGAAATATATTAAAATAATATTATTTTTAACATTAATACTTTAAAATAATAATAATAAAAAATTATTTTAAAAAAATTTAAATTAAAAAAAACACTATTTCAATTATAGTACACACAATACTTTCATCTTGTTATCATATAAGCTTGTTCGGGAGTGTAGTTATAATTATTTTTCAAAATATTTTTTATGCTGAAATGTATTAAAATGATATTTTTTTATTTTTAAAAAATTATTTTTGAGATCAGCGTATTAAAACAATTTAAAATATAAAAAAAATTAAATTTTTATAGAACGTGATTTTCGCCGTGATTCCAAACATAATATCTAGAATGATAGACATGTGAATGATTTTCCATATTCCAAATGCAATCTCTAAGCCAACGATGCACGTCCAAATTCATATTGGAAAATTCAAATGAAGACATAATAGTTACTTCTAGAGTAGAAGAAAAGGACACCTCAGCGTTATCACTTCAAAGCTTCTAACTCCATTGAAAAAAGAGAATATTACTTAGTTTTCATTGCAATAAAAATGTCATTATTTTTATATAGTTTAAGATTTCGTAGACTACCTGAGCTCGCATTTCTATCCTCTCTCTCTCTAAAAATCTCGGGAAGGATAAATAAATAAATAAATAAAAAACCCTCGTGAACAACTTTAGAAAAAATGGGTTACCAGTGTCTAAGTTTCCAATAATTGCATCTTCACCAAATCTTGCCTTCTTCCAAATCGAGCTAGAAGGAACGACTCCATCTTTCTCGAGTCCCAGAAAGCTCCATGAATGAGTTGTGTGTTGTTTTCTTCCCTGGTTCAAGAAGACCGACACTACTCTTGGATGCTCTGCATTGGATAAGGAAGACAGCTCAATAATCACAAACGAAACAAAACAGGGGCACAAACAGAGCAGCAGGAACAGTGGTTTCTCACTAGCTATCTCAGCTGCTACTTCATCTTCTAAAGTGGCAGCAAATCCATTGATGTGCCTCGTGTACGAGTAAAATATAGCATCTTCAGCGAATTCACGGCTGTTCCATGAAAAATCAGAAACAAAATTAGATATCTTGCTATGGAAAAACAGTCATTTCTTCTGTAGCTATGCTTGAACATCCATTACCTTCCCAAGAAGGATCCAAGGAATTCATAATGAGAGTCCTTCGCTAGATTTGCATCGAAAGACGAGGGTTTCGGGCCATGAGAATGGCCTCCAAAGTACACCACATATGGCTACAGCACCATTATATACACAGAAAACGAAGATTCAATATGTTGAAATATCAAGCTGCCACCATTACAACAACAACCAAAAACAAAAAGAGGGAAAAGAAAGAGACAGTGGGTGTGTGGTTTAATGTATAGTTAATTTCTACAGAGATCGAATGCTCACCTTTATGGAGGCAAAGGTGGGTCTCTGCACTAGAGTCAGAAAAAGAAATGGTAGGAGGCAAAGCGTAGGGCTTGGAAGTCTCATTGCTTGCTGCCTCTATTAGTAAATAATAGCAATGGCAACTTACTCGCTCTGCTATTCCCCTGTTTATGAAGAGGCCTTCCCATTTATACCCAAAAAACTAATGGACTATCACAAAGAAATAAAAATAAAAAATTCATTCAAGGGAGTGCGGCTAAACTGCACTTCTAAAATTTTTTAAGGTTTTTTTATTTTTTTATATTTTTAAATAATTTTGATATATTAATATTAAAAAATAATTTTTTAATAATTTTCCAAATAAAAAACACTAGTCCCACTCTTAACTCCATTGGAAACCTGGAGCCTAGACGTAGCTCTCTACGCCTCGAATTTTAAATTCATTGGTTGGTGAATCCGACCCTGTTTTTTTAATGGAAGGACGGCTATATCTCTTTATCATTTTTAGTTTTTGTTTATTTTTGTGGTCCAACCTTATTTTTTAAATTTTTGTTATTTTAAATTATTTTTTTTAGTATTTTTTTTATTGTTTTACTTTATTGATATAAAAAATATTATTTTAATATATTTCTAAGTAAAAATTAATTTAAAAAACATTCATTATAATAATAAAAAAACTTTCAAGTCGTTTGTGTTTTTTTAAAATATTGTTTATTAAAAAGAAGTTACAAGAAATAAAGCACCAAAATTAAATTTTAATAAAATATTGTAAAAGAGAATAAAATTTCTGAGAGCAATGTGTTTTCTAAGATAGTTTTTTTTTATTTATAAAAAAAATAAATATATAATTTATATTTTATATATACAACCCAATACTTATTTTCTCATATTAACATAAAAGAATGTACAATTTTATAGCAGTGTTGTACACTCGTTATTACAAGAAAGTAAAACTCAAAGAAAGGCAAGAGAGAATGGGGAATCTAAGAGCGTTGACCTTTTTGAAAGGATAAAATAATTGGCCAATCATGACCTGGGTCCATTTAATGCCCGGTGGGAATGCTACAGAAGCTGCTATCTTATAGCCTAGATTCGATATTTTCCGCCAATTGCTCATCCACACACACAAATTTGTTTTATGGAATTAATAAAAAACAATTAAGAGATATTCTTAGTGTATTATTTTTCATTTAGATAAATCAATCAATAACTATTCTCTTTTGAAGCTGTGAACTTCGGATGGGTCGGGCTTTGTGTGGCTATACTTGGGTTTATAAACTAACTGTATTTGATTATTAGTTGGTGAGATGACATGGTAACTTCCACGAGCTTTCCTAAAAAAACAAGTCAATTATTAGAATATAAAGAACTTTAATGTTTATGCTAATAAATATAAAAGGAGAATATTCTGTTGGAGCAAAAGATGTGAAAGAGAGCAAGGGGTATAAGGAGGTGATCATGATTGTAAGGAGGTGGTCAGGTGGTCACGATGTGAGGAGGGGTGGTGATGATCGGGAGGTGTTAACCAAGAAGTGGTAGTAATCACGAAATGGTAGTGACCAGAACAAGTTGACAAAAAGGTGGTAATGACTAGGAGATGTTATCCATAAAGTGGTAGTGATATGAGGTGATAGTGTTCACGATGTGGTAGTGACCAGAAAGAGTTAATCAAAAGGTGGTAATGGCCAGGAGGTGTTAACCATAAAATGGTAGTGATATGAGGTGGTAAGGATTACAAAGTGGTAGTGACTAGAAGGTGTTCACCAAGAGACTAAAAAGCAGAGGAGTGTAAATAGCAGTGGAGTGAGGAACATGAGTGGTGAATGAACTTGTGATTGTTTACCTCATATAAAATGGTATAATGATGGAAAACTACCACGTGGTAAGTGAAGAAAAATGTGTTGTTGGTCGTTGTTCTATTGGTGGAGAGGTTTGTGGTTGGTAAATGTCATTTGAGGTGACATGTGGGCAGGAGATTGCTATTGGTGAGAAAGGATGAGTGTTGTGCTAACAATTTATGAGCAAGTCAAGGAGAGTGAGGCATTGTATTAACTTTCTTGGAGCTTGTCATTTTGCATTGTGTTACATGCCACTAGTTGGGAATTTAGGTGGTATTGGGTTTGATGCGAACACCTCCCAAGATAAGCTAAAATCATATTGGAATGGTTTGCAACTTGACCCAATAAGAATCTGCATTGTAGAACCAAAGTTATACGTAATGATCACTATCACCCTATGTCTATAAAGAGACGCGAACGAGTAGTATAAAATCACAACAAAATTGATCAATATTTCAAAGAGTTTATAAGTTCAATCGCGAACTTAGTAGGAGAGTCACTCAACCACGCAAGAGATATCAAGGATGCCAATTTCTTTATTAGAGTTAGTCTTCCATAAAAAAATCTCTACAGATAAAAATATTTATACTAAAAAGAATTCTAAGTCTAAAAGGATATCCCTACTAAATATAGATAAACCTAATAAATAATAATAATCTAATGAACCCAAATTTAAATAAAGGCCTTAATATCTCTAAAAGCCATAATAATAACTAAAAGATAAATAAAACAATAGCTCAACTAATTTAAATAAAACTAAAGTCGTTTTCATAATTTGTTAGCAGAATCAAAGCCCAACATTAAAAGCATGATACTCTCTCGTCTTAATGAATTATGAGGCGTGCCATATATCACTGGAAAGATATGGATGTCGAATTTCCAATGCAACTGGGATTGCATTAAAATTACTTCTATAGCTCCAATTATGACTCAAAAGTAGCTAAAGACCAAAACTAGCATATTTAAGTCTTTTTATTCTAATCTTTCTATAATACCTGAATTTCCATCTACAAGCATCTCTTAAACATGAATTAAATTAATTTAGGCTTGTACTTCATTATTTAATATTTTCTTGAAATCCACCTTAGCATACGTGTCTTGAAGAAGTCTATTAAAAGCTTATTTGAACCTCTTAGCTCTAAATTTTATCACTAGACCAACTAGAACCTCTAACAGATCTTTTGGTATCACTTGGATTGCATCAGGGTCCAGGCCAAAATGTATGGTGGATAACTTATTTAGGCTAGGTCATAGATCAAACTGTCTGGTGAGGCTTGTCGATTAGTTAGGGTTTGTCCAAACGACTTGAATGTAAGGTTGTTTGGGCTTGGCTATAATGGTCTTGATTTTATTTTTATTTTTTAATGCACTATCATTTCCCCCTGGTTTTTTAAACATTCATGTATGAATGACTTAACTAGTGGAAGTAGAGGGAGAAAAAGATATACATGTCATGTTACCTTCACATGGATTTTTTTAAAGTGTTTGTAAAAGAGATGAGAGTTTGTTTAGTTTACTTGTTCCTCTTAGATCATAGAATATTACTACTTAGACAGAGAAGAATGATTTGTTTAGGTGATCACAATGTGATAGGAAGGTGGTAATGACTAGGAGGTATTAACCAAGAAGTGGTAGTGATCACGAAGTGGTAATGACCAAAAAAACGTTAACCAAAATGTGGTAATGACTAGAAGGTGTTAATCATAAAGTGGTAGTAATATGAGGTAGTAGTGCTCACAAAGTGGTAGTGACTAGAAAGTGTTGACAAAAAGGTGGTAATGACCAGGAGGTGTTAACCATAAAGTGGTAGTGATATGAGGTGGTAGGGATCATGAAGTAGTAGTGACTAGAAGATGTTCATTAAGAGACTAAAGAGCAGAGGAGTGTAAAGAGTAGTGGAGTGATGAACATGAATGGTGAAATAATTGTGTATTCGGTAACTTTTTTTAATGAAATAGATTTGAGTTTCATCAACTTTAATTTATTTGGTTATTGTGGAATAAGAGAAAGAACTTTCATTATATGGTTTATGACTAGTTCACGGGGGCTGTGCTACGCCACAGTTCAAACTAAAAAAATTCAATAATTTTTTTTTTTTAATATTGAGATTGTGATATATTGGATTAACCCGGGCCTCGCAGCTTAACCCATAAAATCCATGATTCAGGTGATGGGCTTTATTGGATTTAAGAAATTATTTTTTTTAAAAAGCAACTTTTTACATAATTATACAATAACAAAAATAGATGTTTAAAAAATTGGGTATAAACCAAGTACAAACCAAATGTCAAGAGGTTAGTTTGAAACAACAATAATTTTATAGAAAACAAATCAAAACAATTTATGAAAACAAATTCAAAATTAAGTAATATTAAAGGATGCAATTAAAAAAAGAATAGTGAAAATAAAAGAAATAAAAAAAGAAAAATGCAAAAAAAAAGAGGTAATCTTTTTTACTATTTATATCAATAACAAAAATGAAAGAGGTGATGAGGTGTTTGCATCACGTGTTTTTTAGAACAGTGAGTTAATTCAATAAACCTTCTGACAAAGGTAAAATATATGCAGAAGTGGATTGTCCATAATTAATTAATAAATATATATATTAATTCTCGACAAATGTACAACTTGCCGAACAACAGGGACCAACGATTTTGAACCTAAATACGAGATCTCAGTAATCAAACTACCTTCGCAACACCTCAACTCAGCCCTATAACCTAAAGGAACTCAAAATCGGCTTGGCTAGTAGCGTGTTTGGTAGTGTGGTTGCGGGTGCTTTTCAAATAACTTTTCATGTCAAAATACATGTCAATGATTTTTTTTATTTTTTAAAAATTATTTTTGATATCAGCACATCAAAACGATCCAAAAAGTACAAACCATATTAAATTTTAACAAAAAAAAATTTAAATTTTTTAAAAACACAGGTTGAATCGCGTTCCCAAACACTTCAATGCAAATCGTTATCCGCAACCCAGCCCCTCAGCTTAACGAGCGAATGCGACATGACTGATTGAAGTCTTCTCGTCAATACACGATAGTTTTTTAAAAGAAAAACTAATAAAGAAGCAAGTCTCTAAATATCTTTATGTGAATTTCTCTTCACCCATTCTTACAGGGGCGGAGCTATAAATAATTTTCAAGAGCGGTTAAAATAAAGATAGGTTTTCAGAGGGGGCAAAACTTTTTTTTTTTTTTGTTTTTTGTATACATATAAAATATGTATACAACCCTAATTTTTTTTTTTGAAGAGGCTTGTTTTTTTGTTTTAGAGAAATTTTATGGTGTTTAAAGAATAATTAGTTGCATCCTATTAGTTACTCCGTGAATCTATCTTGATAAAAAAGATAAACATACGGAAAAAAGAGATGATGAAACTCATGATCCATCAAAAATAATAAAAATATCTTCATATGAGATTTTTCTCCTCTAATTATATCTATTTTTTAAAAAAAAAATAGATCCAAGAAGTAATTAATAGGATATCATTAATTAAATCCTAATGATTATAAAATTTATCATACCTTCATCCATAACTCTTATGCGATTTAAATAGAAAAGTAATAGTATTTTTATTGTTTTATATGATAGATACAGACTCAGAATGTTATTCATTTGGTGGCTTTTTTTTTTTTAATTCTATATCTATCAAAGTCATTTGACATGACTATTTTGAGGCTTTTGAAATTTGAATTATAAAATTCATTGTAATGTTTTTTACATAGTTCAAAATATATTATTAAATATACATATAATGATTTTTATTTTTTTATGAAAGAGTGTTCAAAAAGCTTTCACTTGAGGGAGCGTGTTAGAGAATAATATAAATCATATCTTAAAACTTCACCTAACAGTTTAAGTTATTAGGATGAGATGGTTTTTTGATAAAAAACTCATAAATATTTTTATTAAATATACATATAATGATTTTTATTTTTTTAATAAAATATAATAAAATTATTGATTAATTGAGATATCAAGATGATAATAATTTTTTTATTGTTAAAACTTATCAATCACGCATGGTTTTAAAAATATTTATATAACAGAGCATTGAAATTTAACTATGTACTAGAATAATTGTTATAATAATAATTTTTAATTATTTGTCAATTCAATATGTATGTTTGAAACTCATTTTGTTCTTATTCGGAAAAAAGTATTTTCAATATGGAATTCATTTACTTTATTTACACACAATATTTGACCAAATTAGTTTTGATTTATTTTAATTTTAATAATATTTATTTTTTAAAAAATCACTTTTTGTGGCCCACGACAACGAGCAAGTCCTTGAACTAGCTATCCTTGAACTAGAAATATCATAAGATTATGAAGGTTTCACAGACTCGAAGGCTTGATGTAGGGGCAGCTTTCTTCAATTGCAGAAACAATATTTAGGAGATAAACAAATGTTCATGCATTCTAATTTCCAAAGACAAAAAAAAAAAACAATTTCCATAATTTTGGATTAAAACAAATGTTCATTTTTTTGGATATAAATCAACGAAAATATAAAAGGCAATATTGGTCATTTTTTTGATAAAAAAAACTTATAATTATAGTTATTCTCTTGGATTAAAAAAATAAAAAAATACAGGTCATTAAGAACTTTTTACGATTGTCATTAAAACTGTCATAACGAGTCAATTTATATAGATTGGACTAATTTTTTATATATGTTGATTTGGTTTTTTTTTTTATTAAGAAATAGGATGATATTTTTTTTTTGTTTTAATATTAAGGCAAATACATATGGCATAAATGAGAAAGGATGAGGTTAAAAAAAATTAAGGGAAAAAAGAGAGGCATGTGCGAATCCATAATGCCAATAAATGAGTTGCTACGAGCCTGTTTGGCTGTGCGTTTCAACCTGCGTTTCGCTAAATTTAAAATTTTTTTTTTGCTAAAATTGAGTGCGGTTTGTACTTTTTGGATCGTTTTGATGTACTGATGTTAAAAATGATTTTTAAAAAATAAAAAAACATCATTGGCATGTATTTCAGCAAGAAAAACTATTTAAAAAGCAACCGCTACCACACTGCCAAATAGGCTCTAGAAAGGATGCAACAGTTTATTGCCTAGACCGTCTAGTTTTTCTAAATTAATAATTCAAAAGAAATTGACCTTGCCTGGCCCATGAAGCTATGGCATGAGATTTTGGGCTGGCACTGACAGGGCTAAGAAACTGGTGGAAGTTCCGATCCAAACTATATGCGTGACAGATTGTGCAATGCGATGCTGCATTTATTTTTTTTATTTTTTATTTTACTTAAAATTAATATTTTTTTAGTATTTTTAGATTATTTTGATGCGCTGATATAAAAAATAATTTTTAAAAAGTAAAAAATATTATATTAATATATTTTTGAATGAAAAACACTTTGAAAAGCAACCGCAATCACACTCATACCTAGTGATTTCAAGAAAATGTAATGGGTCCCTAGGGCTTTAAAATAAGGTAAAATAATTGCTAATCAAGAATTCTCTGATTTTACATTATTCTAAGAGAATATTATAAGAAATTCAACCAAAAAACAGCAAAATTGTAGAGAAAGGCACCCACCCAAGTTCCCTGATTCATTCCCAAAGCCACTGCACGAACACTAATGGATCCAAGCAAGCATAAATCAAAGTTTGCCAACAACGCAAGCAAAACCAATTAATCTAAAAAGTAATCCCAAATCTATCTATAGGGTTTATAAATTTATGATACAGTTAATCAACACTTTGGCGAGCTGATTTGCCACTTAACCTGCCCTGTATTAACAGTATAAATAAATAAATAAATAAATATTATTATAGGAAATATATAGAAAATGACACACATTAGTTTCAATATGTTTTTTTTTGTTAAAATTTGATTTTTTTTTCCCTTTAAATTATTATTTTTAATGTTTTTGAATTGTTTTGATGTGGTGATATCAAAAATAAATTTTAAAAAATAAAAAATATTATTTTAATGTTTTTTCAAATAAAAAACATTTTAAAAGAAAACTTCTACACATTTTTAAACTGACTTTGCCTAGGGCATGAATATTACAGATGAATTTGTAAACGGGCCCTCAACTCAAACCAGTCGATCTCTTGAAAACATAGAAAATAACCAGCCGACGCAAAATCTTGCGTGGTGCAGCAGTGAGTGGACATATCTTATTTCACGAGTCTGCAACCGGCCGTAAGAAAATCCGTTAAACCATCCTCGGATAGGCTGTGCCTTTGTCTCATGCACTGGCTCTGGCGCTGTCTGCTAAGTGATCATTCCTGTCCAAATCCGTTATTATGTGTACGCATGATTTAGAGTGCAGATGTTTACGGCATCGACGAGAACACCTCCTATGGCTATTTGGACAACTGGGTTCGGCTAAAATATTAAAAAAAAAAGGGATCTTCTCAATTCAAACTTCTCTCTACGGTTTAAATTATGATTTCAGTCGTTGTTTTTTACTTGATTGTGATTGCCGCGAAATGGGTCATTAAAAGAGTTATGTAACCATCATAATTGTATCTCACATGCAAAATGTTTTAATATTTTATATCTTTAAATATATATTAATGAAATAATATGTCTCATATGTTAGCAATGATGTTTATTTATGTAGATTAATTGATATAAAATTACTAATTATGCATCAATGGCATAGATTAAGAAAAACTTGATGAAGATTCACAAAAAAAATAAAATTTTTAAAATTTAACGGGCAATATGATATAATGTAGAACCTTACAGGGATAATCTAGAACTAATAAAGATTTTAGGCTTAAGAGGTACGCTTCATTT
The DNA here is from genome assembly GCF_000002775.5 of Populus trichocarpa. NCBI lineage: Eukaryota > Viridiplantae > Streptophyta > Magnoliopsida > Malpighiales > Salicaceae > Populus > Populus trichocarpa. The sequence goes on along the minus strand of NC_037298.2, from coordinate 12,672,245 downwards.
TAGATTCAGGTTCGAATCTTACTAGTTATATTTTTTTGGAATCGTGTTTTTTAATGTAAAAAATCAGTGATTTACCATGTTTTTGTGTGGAAAATTTATGTGGACATGAATATAAAAACTTGAAAATTTAATCGAGTTAAAAAAAAAACAAAATGTTTACAAAATAGAGTTATACGAAAAGAAATTAGGTAAGGGTAGCAACCTCCTAATTAATTAATTAACGTGTAATAATATATGTAATTGCACATATCGTGGTAATTAGAGCTTGGAGGTGGGGGTCAGGGTCTCTATTATCTAGGAGAAAAAAGACAACTTGTAAGTTGTAAACCTGCAAGAACTTAGGGCAGATTTTGGCTTTGTACGAGCTAATAATGGAATCCAGATTACTATTGGGAAAGTAGTTGGACTATTCTCTGCCGTCTGTTCAAAGTCTCATACCTTTCTCTTGTACTTTTTATTGTCTTCGCCTTAGCTTTCCCTTTTTATAAAAATCCTTTTCCTCAAAGCTCAGAGAAACGCACTTCTCTCATTCGCTGGCTTGATAGAGAAAGCACTAAGACACCAGAGGGAGAGAGGGAGAGAGGCAGATGGATTCTCATCTTTGTTGCAACTACTCCACGTACTGTCCAGTTTTCGATATTTTCAGCATGTAATTGAAGGGTAAGTCCTCAATCTAGCTAATCACGTTTAGAGATTATTATTGATTTAATTATTTGCTTGAAATCTTGCTCATAAAAAGGAGCTCAGCTCGATCATCGATGTGTCTATTGAGGTTAAAGTGGTTTATAATTTACATTTGCTTAGAACAACTTTGAGCTCCATTCTCTCTTTTCCCTCCTTTCTTAACCAGAAACTTGTGCCTTTAACATGTTAATGACCTAACAAGTTGTTTAATTGTAAGCTGGATAGGGTTTTCGAAGGATGGTTGTTCTTCGTAATTTTATTGTGTTGTTAGCAATTATTAACAAGGTTTTTGCAAACAAATGCAATCCACTAGACTTGAAAAATAAGAACTTGATCATCTTGTCTAAATGTGGTCAAGAAATGTGCTTTTCTAACCTCATGAAGGGTAGTAAGCTCTTTGCAGCTTTCATTTATGAATTTTGTAAGTACTGGGCATTTTGTAGGCTGCAGAAAGCAGGAAAATCTAGAGAGAAAAACTCCCAAGAGCAATATTCAGGGATCAATCTGCCTGGCTCCCTGGATGCCAACTAAGAAATTTGTCGAGTGGTCTTGACTCTTCATAGTTGGCATCAGAGGAGTCATGCAGGTCCAACTATCGAATATATAGACATATCAGGTAAGCTTGTTAAATGGGTTTTTGCTGTTGCTGTCGCTGTCTAAAATCATGAACTAGCTTGCCTCAAGTTATTATTTCAAGACGTAACTCAAGAAAAATGGTAGTGATAATCCTGGTTGTTATTTCTACCGTCTGAAATGTGGCTAATAAACAAGATTGTTCCTAAAGAAAATAAATAAATATAGCTAAACTTGATATAGTGTGAGCTAGAATTAAAATACAAAGAATTTCTAGAATAATTGCTGGAAACTTTTGCCGTTTTGCCCTTCAAAAATTAGCCCACGGATTTTTAAATTTTATATATATATATATATATATATATATATATTATTTTAATATATAATAATAAACAATAAAATACAACTATAAAAAGCTTAGATATTATTAAAAAATAATCGCATAATATAATAGATTTTAAATAACATTTTACTATTGTATTTTAAAAGTTTAAAAAAATTAAAAAAAAAAAAGAGGTAGCATAAAGAATATAGCCCATGCTAGCACATGAATGCTTGGATATTAAAGGATGATCTAAAAGTGTGTTTGGCAATGCAGCTAGGTAGTGTTTTTATCAAATTTATTTTTTTAATATTTTGATGTTAAAAATAATTTTTGTTTAAATAAAAATAATATTATTTTAATGTATTTTTAAATAAAAAATATTTTAAAAAATAATTATTATTATAAATTAAATATTATTTAAAAATATCTAAATATAAAAAAATATTCGAGTCACTCCAAAACTTTGATGGGAAGATGACCCAAACTTGTCTTGCCTTTTATATCCAAACCAGCACCTAGGGTCCCAAATTTATTTAAAGCTTAGCTTATGGTCTCTTAAGGTGGCTACAATGATTTTGACTCCAAAAAAAAAAAAGAGAAAAAAATTACAAATATCTAAAACCCCATATATAATCTTAAACGATATTATTATCGATCTAAAAATACAAAGTCAAATCAAATAAAAAAAATCTTCAAGCTTGATTTATTTATTTTGACATCATTAAAGATATAAACCATTTGTATTGAGTTTCTCTTTAAAAGAAAAATTTATAGATATTAAAATCAAAATTATTGATAGCTGCTACTAATAACTTTTTGTCTCTTTTTTTTTTATCCCGTTGAATTCCTCTCTTTTCTTTAAGCTTTAAAGGATTAAAATATAAAAATAAAATAAAATTTGGGATTGAAAAATAAAATCCTAAAACAATATGAATAAATTGGCATGTGAAATGAAACTTTAGTGTTTTTTAAATTTTTCTTTCAACTAGAATTTTTAATTATGCTTAAAAAAATTATTCTTTAATTCAATTTTAAATTTTTTTAAAACTCTTGAAAAATAAAAGCAAATCCCGACAAAATAAGTTAGTATTGTTATTATTGCTCTTGTTGTTACTATTTAAAATCATGATCTAGCTTAAAATTTTTGTCTTAAAACCCGTTTAATAATATTATGACAATTGCTTTTTAAAATGTTTTTTATTTGAAAATACATTAAATAATATATATTTTTTTAATTTTTAAAATTAATTTTTAACATCAGTATATTAAAACAATCTAAAATCATAAAAAATAATAATTTAAAATAAAAAAAAAGTTCAAATTTTGTCAGTTTTATTTCTTGCATTATGCTATGGGTTATATTATGAAAATTTTTAAAAAATATTCAGTTTCAAGAAACTATTTAATATTATAATATTAAATATATTTAATATTATTATTAAACCTGATACAAGTTGAATTCTCCCAACCTGATTTCTTACCTATCCATAGTTTAAAATTAACCTTGTGAGAGGTACCTTGACATGACTCAATTGACTTGATAGGTTTAAAGATAACTATGATAACCGGTAAAAAGCATGATTTGACTTAAAAAAACTATAAGATGACATTTTTTTAAAAAATTTTAAGACGGTGATGTATTAGATTGACTCGGGCTTCGCGACATAACCTACTAATCCCATGATCTGGATCATGGACTCTAGTGGGTTTAACAACTTTGGTTTTTTAAACTATTTTTTTAATGATATAATAACAAAAATAAATGCTCATAGAATTAAACACCAATGAAATATCGAGCTGTTTGTTTAAGCTACAATAACCTTATAGAAAACAAACTGAAATAAATTATAAAAATCAATTAAAAATCAACAAATATTTAATGATGAAATTGATTAAAAAAAGTCATGAAGGATTCAATTGAAAGAAAAAAAGAAAGATGTAATTAAAAAAGAAACTATTTGGCATTGTTATTAAAATAACATGTTTTCGAAATTCATTTGACCTGAAAATGTACCATTATATAGTTTCATGTGTCTAGTATCTTCCTGTAAAATCACAACTTGATACAATGTACAGTTTGAGAGATATGTCTGATCTAACAAAACTAGTAAGCATACATTTTAAGGCCAAACCTGACTTGGTTTGTATCATCCTCCCTTTCTTTAAAACAATTCAACCTGAGATATGTATATGAAAAGCATCTTACAAGGTCAAAAAATCAATATCAAACCGAAGAATAGCATTATCATTAAAACCAAGAAGAACCTTGTTAGCAAAAAGGGTTCCCTGATATACAAGCTCTCATTTTCAGTCATTTATTCCTTTTCAATTTCAGTTTCCCCTCATATACTTGGTTAGGTGTTAAAGATACAAGAGTTATAGGTGTTCCATTCATGTAAAATGAATACTTATTTGTAACTCTATTATGTATAACTTTCCTATTATACTACTATGGTCTATCAAACAACAAATGACTAACTTGCATTGACACAACATCATGTAACACCTTATCACAATATTTATCAATAGAAAATAATCAAAACCTGTTTATTCACTTTCACTTCACCACTATAATTCAACCACTGTACTTTATAAGGTATGGGATGTTTGGTAGTATACAAGTTCAACTTTTCCACCAATTCACTATTAGCTACATTAATATAACTACCACCATCTATAATTAAGCTATATACCTTATTCTGATCATGGCATCTTGTGTGGAATATGTTCTTTCTCTGACCTTCTGAATCATCCACTTTGATATGCATTTTCAGTGCTCTCCTCACTGCAACTGTCTCTCCTTTAACCGGATACCCAACACAAACAACATCAACATCCTCTAATGGTGACATATTCTCCTCTTCATCTTCCTCATCAGTCTCAACTTTATTATTAGCTTTCATAACCACGTCTCTTTTGTTTAGACATTGTGAAGCAACATGATCAAAACCTAAACAATGAAGACATTTAATGTCACGGTTACAAAAAGTAGGGGTAACATTGTTACCTTTAAAAACAGTCGAGGTGTCTTTATTCTCTATAGGGCATTTGGTCTTACCCTCCTCATTCAGTTGTGATGAACCACCCCGGTGTTAACCTTTTAATTAGGTTTTCAAGGTGTCGAAGGGCCTGATAATTGGCTTTTCCAAATGGTACTATTTTGTTTAAGCTATTTTTCCACTTTCATGACCATATGCACTATCTCTTTCAACTCCATATAAATATGTAACTCCACAATATGAGCTATATCACAATTAAGGCCATTCATGAATCTAGCCATAATATCCTCCATGTCCTCCTTAACATCAGCTCGAATCACAATAAGTTCCATCTCCTTAAGGTACTCATCAACACTATTTGTACCTTGACTCAAACTCTACAACCTTTGATACAATTATCTATAATAATGTCTAGGAACAAATCTCCTACTCATAAGAGATTTTATCTCATCCCAAATATCAACTTGCCTCTCATAATTTGTTTTTTGGTTTGTCACTAACTGATCCCACCACACAATGACCTAGTCAGTAAAAACAATCATAGTAAGCTTAACTTTCTTGAGATTTAGATAATTATGACACTAAAAAATTTATTCCACCTTCTTCTCTCATTCTAAATAAACTTCTAGATCATTCTTCCCCTGAAAAACTAGTATTTTCAGGTTAATTGTATTAAAATCTCTACCAAATTTAGCATTATAGTTCTGATACCTATAATTACTCATCTAGCCAAAATTATCACCATATTTTCCCCTCTAAACCGAAGATTCCTATGCTATCCAAAGTGTTCCCAATGTCCCAAAGATATATCTTCAAAATCAACATCACTCATGTCCGTATTATCAACCACAAACTTATTAACATCAGTGTTAACTCACCTAACAACTCTGTTAACATTAATTCTCTTCATTCAGGCTTATTTTGAACCCCACTATGATCATTAACACGTTACCTCTCCAACCTCTCCAACCTATCTCGAAATTCATTGGCCATCTGATCCATCCGTTGATTCATAATGCGTAACTGAATTACAATTTTATTGTCTCCTTTATATTGTGTCATGTTGTTGCTTGTCTCTGACATCTTCAAATTTAAAGATTGGTTAGTTAACAAGAAATATATATATTCCTCACCCACTCCCTCATGTGTTCACACTCCTCTTATGTTTCATTCAAAGATAGGCTTTTCACTCAAATACGCTCGTTATGCTTTTGTCCTCTCGTCTCACCTTTTTTCGGCTTTTGTGGAACTGATTTCAACTCCAAATATAGCAGCCTTAGTGGAATATCCAAATATGTGTTTATGATTCAATAATGAAGAAAAATATGAAAGTAAGCAAAGACGAAACTACGATCATAATTTCATGAGTAACAAGTAAATTTGTACAAAAAACAAATGTTTTTGAAGACGTGAAAGAAAATAGATGCAAAGTTTATATATATAAAAATTACATCTAAATATATTGATTATGATGTTATCATACTATCAGAATTAAAAAATAACAGAAGTAAAACAAGTTTGAATTACTGATGCGAATTAGACCCGTTACGACAAGTCCCAATCTTGAATTTAGTTCCTATAGCACAAGAGCTCCAAATAACCTCAAGTTTTATATGGAATGCCATTAGAACCTTAAAACCTTGTTTTAATCCCAACCTCAGTTACTATAGAAAATGATCTCCAAATGACCTTATATTTTATATGGGGTGCGAATAATACTATTAAAACCAGCATATAAAATTTGAGAATTTTATGATTTAGTTTGGTCCAAATTCTCCCTTATTTATGTATTGTGGCAAATTCGATAAAAATGACTTTTGGACATTCTTTTTCTTATTTTTTACTTGACTCTTTAATCTACTCATAAATTCTAACATAGTAACAAACAAACATAACGCATCGTGAACAAAATGCTGCCAATTTCAGGTCAGTTCGATTGATTCTCGATCTATGAAGATCTAACCGTCTAATTTTTCTGATGTTTGGATGTGCTGCAAAACATTATAGTATATGGTTACACCGTTGGGTTTGGATTGATTATTATCTGATCGGGAGTTATTGTCATCTAAATGTGTCAGTTTTATATGTACTGTTGCAACTTATCTAGTTGCTATTTAGGCTACTATTTCACCATTGAGTTTGGATTGATTATTATCTGATGGGGAGTTATTGTCATATAAACTTGATGTTCAGTTTTATGTGTAATGTTGCAACTTATCTAGTTGCTATTTACGCTACTATTTCAACTTCATTGTTGTGTATTGTTACTCCAACATTCAAATCCACCATTTTTCTTTGGGTTACAAGGTGGTAAGCCCCTCTATAACCATTGATTGTGCAATTTTTACTTGTTATGCATTTTTGAAATTGTTAGCATGTTGTAAATGTTGAGTTAGTCATGGTGAAAGTGTTGATGGATGAATTGATGATGGTTTAGTGTTTGAATGTGTGGAAAAGTAGTGGATAATCATTCAATTTATTGTGTTTGAATGTATTGTGATGTTTTGAGATTTTTAATAAGGATGAAATTGTGATTTTTTTTCCTTGATAGGGTGTTTAGATTGTTGAAATTATGATTGAATGTTGTTATGAAAGATGAATAAACAATGGATCAAGTCTCAATTTAATGAATTATATGAGGATTTCTTTTATGCCATATTAAGATTTTATTTAGTGTGAGGTAAGTTGAGGTTTTTAAGAATTAAAGCTTGAATTTGAAATTGGGTAGTTTAATGATGTTTAAGGTCATGTGAATAGATTGAGTAATAAGTTAATTAAGTAGATTAAAAAGGGAAATTTTATCCTTTATTTTTCTTTAGGATTTCGGGAATGTGAAAAAATAAAAATAAAGGAAGAAATTGTTGTTGTGAAATCTTGGTTGTAATGTGTTAGTGTAACTAATTGATGATTTTGTAATGGGTTAATTGTGAAAAAAAATGAAAGAAAATATACCCCCACCTATATTAATCTATTCGGCCAAAATGGGAATTTTTGGAGGAATAATTAGTTGATAAAATTGATATTGATTTATCAATGCAGTATTGTTGTTGAGAAGTTTAAATGGTGTTATATATGTTAGTTGAAGGAATTTTCAAAGAAAATTCCCACCCTTATGCTTTTGATGTTTCGAACAAATAAGGTGAAAATTATTGATTTTGCTTGGTGGATTTTAATTGTGGATTGTTGTAGGTAGAAATCATGCTAGATTGAATATTGACCTGCGACCATGAGATGGTAAACTAAAATAAATAAAATGTAATTTCTTTAAATTAAGGAAATTAATTGAGGTGGTTAATTTAATGGAATAAATTGTGATTTAAAGATAAGTTATTGTATGAGAAATTGATGTTGGGTTGTTGATATAGGAGAGGCTGTTAAGGGAGCACCGAGACAGGATCCTGCATACTATGCCTAAATTTCAAGTAGGTGCTCGACACCTCTCTATTTAAATTCTATTTAGAATTTTTTAAATACATATTAGATAAATTTCTCTTACTGTCCAGTTGGTTAGTTATTATGTCTATGCGTTGACTAGTTTGCCCTTTGTGATGAGACTTGTGCGAGATGACCAATTTTTCCTATGTGATGGGATAGGTGTCTTGTTCTGGGCTAAGTTGAACAATTTACGCTGTGTGATGAGACCGGTTTAAGATGGCCAATTTACCCTCTATGATGGGACTGGTGCCTTTTTCTTGGATGGTTGGATGGATAGATTCGTTGGTTTTTAGAAATGTGCCCTGGTCTGGATAGCGAGTGTTGGAACCCGGATTGAGGGTTGCTAATTGAGGTTGAGTCGTAAGAATTTTCCTTGTTTATGAAGAAAGTGAATTAAGTTTTTTGATTATTTAATTACAAATAGGAATAGTAGTTATGTTAGATTTGTATTTGTTGTATTGTCACTTTATTTGTCACGCAATTAATTTACCTTAATATTAAATTAATTTTCAAGATCAGCACCACCTGACAAGACTTAATATATTTGAGACCTTATTTTTTTTATAAGATTAATACATGCGATCATGATAACAATAACATGCAATTTTTGAAAGGAATATAATTATAAATTTTATTCCATTCTTTTGTTATGCCTTAGGGTATTTTATTTGAATGGTTAAAGTAATGAAATAAAGGAATTTAGATATTATGATGGATTTAATTTAGGGCCTGTTTGGGAGTGTGGTTGCGAATGCTTTTTATTTCAAAATGCATCAAAATGATATTTTTTATTTTTTAAAAATTATTTTTGATATCAGCGTATCAAAACGATCCAAAACATACAAAAAATTAATTTTTAGCAAAAATATTTTTTTGAATTTTTTGGAAACGCGGGTTGGCCCGCGTTTCCAAACGCATACTTAGTCACTTTTGTAAATGAAGGAATTTATTAACATGTTGAATTTAGTTACATATATTTTATTTGAGGTAGCATTAAATTTCTAACATGTCATTTTATTTCTTTGGATTAAGAATGAGTTCCATATGTTGCGTTTTTTAAAAAAAATGTTTACCTGAATTTTAACATGCGTGATTGTGGAAAATTTTGGGATGTTACACATGGATCCAGAGATAACATTTTATCTAAGAACTCTAAATATGCAAATGACGTCACAAAGTCAGTTAATCTTCGATAAATTGGTGTATGATATTTGTCCCTGTAAAGAAAGGTTGTTTTGTCATAATCAAACAAAAGAAAAACTCATGTTTATTCTTCCATTTTCTCCTAAAATTGTAGCTCAAAAAAATATAATATAGTTTCCTCTAACTAACCGTAATGGAACTCTTTTGGTTTGTAAACTAATGAGCCTAAAGTAGTAATCAACTAACACAAGTACAATAATAAAATAAACTCCTAAACAATATCTAATTGACCAGAAAAAACCCAAATTAAAAATAATTATTCAACATTAAATAAATAAAATAGGATAATAAAAACAAAGTTTTCATGTTAAAATTTCTCCAAGTAGTTTGAATCTCCAATCTTCCCACATTTTTGGCAGATTTTAGTCATGACTTCAAACATGTTGTTCTCTCTTGTTTGGATGAATTATTGGGCCTACCATATATGGTTGGTAAGCTCGAGATGTCTAGTTTCTAGCCTAACTTGAATCGCAGCAAACATCCATATATATCTTCAAAAATGTCCTAAACAATACATGAAGGTTTAGTCTGATAAATTTGATAAGATTCATCAAGTAACTTCGAACCTTTGAAATAACATGTTTCTGAACTCCATTTGACCTGAAAGTTTACCACAATATAGTTCCATGTGTCTAGTATCTCCCTCTAAGCTCACAAAACTGGTAAACATATATTTTAAGGTCAAATTCAGACATAACATGATTTGTATCAATTCTTAAAAAAAAATTATACTTAAAAAAGGAGATCATATATATGCTAGAAGAAAAGTAGTTGAACAAACATGAACAATGAGACCATTTTAGATAATCGATGTTAGTTAAAAGGAAAGTTTGCATCTCATAATTGCTACTATGATATAAACAATTGAAACTTTAATTATGATTGAAATTAGTAAATATTTAAAGAACATTAGATAAGAGTTTCCATGTGACTTCATTATAAATCATTTCTCTCCTATTTTTTTAGATAATATATGCATATATAATTTTTTTTTTCTTTCTTTTAACACCAACTCCAATGTTATTGGAGGTTCCTTGGTAGTGGTCTCGAGTGGTATTGTTGGCATTATTTGGTAATGTCTATTTTATTTTTACAGATTGATGATGGCCTTGAACTGAGACAGTGGTGGTGCCTTAGAGTGGTTGTTGTTGATTAATGGGTAAGGTTAATTAGTAGTGGTGTTTTAGATTTGGAGTGTTAGGTTGATGGGGTCTATGATGATAGCTTTAAGAGACCTAGGAGGTACCTGTTTTTGTGGTTTGTGCATGCGCTTAGAATTGGTATAAAGTGAATATTGCAAAGAGGTTATGATAACACCTTATTGGTAGTTATATTGGTGATAAAAGTGATGAAAGCTCGTTGATGGTAGTGGTTCTTGATGCAGTTAAAACTCTAAATTGTATATATTATACTGATTTGAATTAATATGTTCATATACTATTAGTTTAGTTTTTCACTAGTTTAAATGTTTTTGTTAAGCTGTGGAAGCCTAAATTTTCTTAAATATAATAAAACAAATTTCAGGTTTCTAGAAATTATTTGATATTATTATTTACCCTAAGAGTATATATATTTTTTAATTTAATAAAAATAATTTTTTCTATCAACGTATCTCTTATTTATCTTAGCCAACACAATATTTAACTAGAAGAATTGTTTCTATTTTCTTTTAAATATGATTCTTAAAACAAGTTTTAAAAAAATATCAAAATAGTATGTCTATATTTTGTGTGATTGAAAGCTTAAAAAATAATAAATGGTATACAATCATGTTCTAAAATTTATTTAAATATTTTTATAATAAACAATTGATTGCAATCGAATTTTCATAAATAATTTATTATTATATTATTATTTTCAGATCAAATACATGATAATTAAAAAAATTTATCAAAATTCAAATAAAAATTTATAATAATATTTAAAAAACATGTCAAAACTAAAAAGTAAGTGAATTTAGTAAGTTTTCTTAGACTGTAAAAAAAAACTAAAAAAAAAAGCAAAAAAAGAAAAATCCAGTAAAGAGCTATGTTTAGCGCCTAACACTCACACGCTTAGCAGGCCAGGTGCTAAGCGTGTTTGGGGCTGAGGCTAGGTGCGTGTGGGGCTGAGACTAGGTGCATTTCATATCCTATTTTATACATGAAACAATTGGAAAAACTATTAAATGAATTTGGGTTTTTCCGTGATTTTTTTAATGAATATGAGAGTTTTTTTTTTTTTTAAGTTGAGCTTAGATTGTTAATTCACACTTTTTTACAAAACAAGTCCTCTACACAAGATTGGTGAACCCTCTTATATCTAAGTTCGTAAAATAGAAAAGAAATGTAATGTATGGAAGAAGAAGAACAAAATGCAAGACAATGTTAATTCAATCATTGTATGTTAAGAAGAAAAAAGATTTTTCATTTAAGAGAAAAATTAAGAGCATCGATGGCATTTGTGGCATTATTAGGCTTGGTTTGGTTGCCCTTTTCCTTTTTTTATTTGGGTAGGGTCTGTTTTTCACCTTATCGGTTGGGCCCTTTTTCTTCTTCTTTTCCCTTATTGTTCCCCTTTCTTTGCTTAGACTCCCTACTCTCTAGTTAGGTTTGTGATGTTTGATTAGGTTGTGTTGGAGTTGTTCAATTAAGTAGGAATTTATTGGAGTTGTTTAGTTGGGATAGACTATGCTAGAGCTATTTGATTTGAGCTTATTGGACTTGGTTAGGCTTTCCTTCTTTCTCTTTCTCTTTCTTCTTTTATCTTCTCTTTTTTACTTGTACTTGGTTTGATCCTTGTCAATAGGCTATAATGATAATTTTTCTATGAAAATATTATTAATTAGAAAATAGTAAAAGATGATAAATAACATGTGATAAATTGAAAAAGAATTGACAATTTACGGAAAAACTTTGCTTGTTTGAAGTAAAATTAATTGATTTTATTCCAATTATTGTTATTACACACAAACACACACAACTTTTCAAATACTTACTTAATATATAACATTTTCCTAACAAAATGCGGGGAAGCCATTAATGTATTAGTTGCTCGTCCAAACCACCTCACTTCAACTTCATTCTCTACTCTTTTTTTTTTTTCTGTGATTTCTAGTTAACATTCAAAATTTAAAAGCTATGATATGATGTTGCTAAAAATTTAAAGAACTCTTAAAACAAGGTTGTATAAATTGGTTATGTTTAAAGAGAAAATGAATATATTAGACAAGAATAAGGCATTCATGCTATTTTGATTGTTGGATATGGTATTAAACATTATGGTACCAATTACTAGAAAACAAAAGTATTTTATAGCGATTGTTGGAGTAATGAAGGCTATGAGAAAATCATCCAATAATCTAGTCATCATGGTTTATCTTCTCTTTTCACTAAAATTTCCTGTCTCAAGGTGATGGTGAAGAATACATGATTTTTATATTTCAAGTTTTAAGTCATCCAGAGAGTTTTGATATTATATCTTTCTAGTTTTTGTTTTCATTATTCATGATATTTTTATGGAATAAAGCTCTGAAAATCATAAACAAAGAAAAACAACATTTCCTGACCCTATTAGATGGATCTTATATAATCAAATTAATATATTTGCAGTGTAAAGACATACACATCATAATTATATTTTCTTCCTTGAATTTTAGATGTATTATAAAAAGATCTAGAAACAAATTACAAGTTGAAATTATCTTTAGTACATAGATAAATATGTTTTGTAAGATTTTAAATAAGATATGCCATGGACATGTTAAAAAAATTCATTGTTATCATAAACATCAACATTAAGTATTTATGAAATATCATTGATTACCAATCCAAATAAGTTATAACGAGTAACAACCTTTGAAATTTGTGTTCCAAAGCGTAAAAAGAATCAATTATAATTGCATCATATAACTTGTAAGGATAATTGCACTTAGATAGAATTAGAGACACTAATATTAAAATGATATCGATATTCTTTTTTATATAAGCTTCAAATTTACCCTAATATTTTTATGTTGAACGAATCATTGACTAACAATAGACTTTAAAGATGACAAGTTTGGCATCTTTGCTATTTCATAACAATCTATATGTATAATCCATAAACCTCATCACCATATACTAGTTTGTCACCTATAATTGTTGCATATTGAGTTTCATGACCATCTAATTTCCCTTACCGTTTTGAAATTCATTCTTCTTATTTGATTAAATATAGAATAAAACATATATGCATGCATGATACCAAATCACATGCTCCATTAAGATTTATCATCCATGATATTTGTGCAAAAAAAAAAAAAACTTTATCTACTTTTTTATAAGCTATAATGACAATACTTTTATGAAAATTTCATTAATTAAAACATTATCAGAAGATATTAAATAACAAATGATACATCGTTAAAATAATTGACAAATTTACCAAAAAAACACACATGTCCAAAGTACGAATAACTAATTTTATTATATTTCCTCTTTCAAATGCTTTTCTAATATGAACTTAACATTAACTTGAAATTAACATATCCTAGCTAAGTGAGGGAAATATTAGGGACTCTGTATATCATTTTAGAGTTTTTAGTTTATAAGAGCTGAATAATGTCAATGTTTATTAAATAAAAAGACTATCTTTTATGGTGAAGCCCTTTTCGGCTTAAAAAGGATTGTTGGGTTTCATACTAGTATGTTGTTAGGTTTTGACTTGAAAGGGCAAGATATTTGGGCTAATCTAATGAAACATAAACTAATATTTAAGGAATATAGGTCCTTTACTAATGCGAGTAAGAGCATTGGATGAGATGAGGATGATTGTTGGCAAGATTTATCTTTCCTTGGTTACCTATAAAACAAGTCCCTTACTGGAGCAAAGACCTTCCTATTCTTAAATTAACAATCGCTAATGAGGAAAAATATTTGTAATGCATTTATGTGACTAAATTTATCACTTTAAAAATCAAATAGATAGGTTGAAGGTATCTTAATAGAAAATAGGAAAGACTACTAATTTGTAATAATGATGATTGTTATATTTACATACTAGTTTCTTCCATTTTTCTTCCATGAGGTGGAGGGTAAAATAGAAATAAGATCTTTGACCTACTTTAAGGGTAGTTATACAAGATGATTACCTAAATCTTGGTAGGTTACTTTATGACATTTAAAAGAAAATGACTCGGGAGCTGAGCCTTGGCAAAACTTTTTTTTTTATCGTAAAAAGGCCATCCTTAATAAGGTCTATAAGCATCTAGTTCCAGATGACCATTATGTACTAGGTTAGGATTTTTAGGCAAGATAGTTTATGACTCCATAAAATCCCTGGGCCCAACTCTTGGAGAGTTAGGTTAGGAGGTTATAGGGATGATACTAATTAAGCCAAATGAACTTCCTAGAAAATGGCTTCATGTTTAACTTTTCTAAGAGGTTAGGCAAAACATGTTTCTCGAACCTATTGAGTGGAAAACCTTGGCTTGTAGTTTGTGTATAAAGACATGAAGAGTTTTTTAGCCCAAAGTTAGGCTTATAAACTCAAGTTTAGGCTTGTGGTCATGATCTTTTACTTTCATCAAGATTATGACTTGGCATGTAGGGATTTGAAAAGGTATCACATAGATATGTGAAGATTAAAAGATAAGAGGTTAGTCCTTTTGAAATTCAAACCATCAGATAAAGAGATATAATGTGTCTATTCACGAGTTATTGACCAAAAAGCATATCACATCTCATTATTAGAGGAAAAACCAATATAAGGCCTAAAACTTCCTTTCCTTTTTCACTTTACAAATTATCAAATCTCATTTTGTAAGATTTTTACGACATATATAGCATCGTACAATGATACAGGACCATGGCCAAGCTCATCAAATTCTAATTATAGTCATTTTTAGGGATGAGTTAAAGTTCATTTAGTGGTGGTATTATTAGGCATGCATGGAAAGGCTAGCCATTTCCTATTATTTCTCGAGTTATTAGGTGTGTTAGAGGATAATTAATACTATTAGACTAATGAGTGGATCTAGGGGTTTCACAAGTAAAGTAACCCCTAGGGGGCTTCTGATTCTAAACCCCATGGTCGTAATGATAGGGTTACAAGGTCTAACCATGAAGAGATCATAAAGAGGGAGAGTGGGACCATTATACAGTTTAAGAGCTAAAACCTTATTATTGGTGGGTAGTTGTGAAGTCAGCTAGAGGATTTTTATCCCAGCACAACTATGATTCCCTTTCCTTCATTTCCTTAAAAAAACTCTCTCTCCTACTTTGTTTCTCTTCTCGGTGTTTTCTCTTTCTTTATTTTTTCTCTGTGACATTCCTCATTACTTTCTTCTCTAGGTTTTTTTCTTTCTTTTCCTTTTGCTCTCTAGTTTTCTCTTGTTGTTCACTCTCCTAATTTTTCTCTTATCTCTTAATCTCTACATGTCTTTTTATTTCTTTTACGCCAAGCTCCACCCTTATTTTCTTTTTGTTACTGCCTTATTTATAGAAGGGTAAGGGGTTGGAGACCCTTTCTTCTTAATCTAATCCCAGACCTTTAACATCCCTAAATTGATCTCTATCATCCACAATAATACCATTGAAATAGTACTTAGCCAAGTTTACAAAAAGGGGACTGATCGGGGTAGGGAGACTGGGATGATATGACAACAATCTTAGTGCTGATCCTTGTAGGATTTTTGTTGGTTATAGAAGAGGGAATCTCAGAGCACCAGCTTGTGTGTGTATGTTTTTTTTTTTAATCTTCATAAAGGTTCAAGTAAAGAGGAAATATGGCACTGAAAAGATCCAGCCCATGCTAGCCATTCCTTTTATTTGGGATCGAATAACATGTCATACGTGTTTTCAATTAGGGTTTCTAATTAGGATCAAATGACATGTCATCTAGGTTTTTCAATTTAATCCTTCGGTCCTTTTTCAATTACAGTCTTTGCTATTTGAGGTTTCACAATTGATTCCCCAAATTGACCCTATTTTGAGAATCTTTGCAATTTCTTTCCTGACTCTTGGATTTCAGCGTTTTTCACAAAATAGTCCTTGATCTTAGGCTTCTTCAATTTAACCTTTAATCGACCCTTAAAATTCAAATTTCTTTCAATTTTTCCCTCTAATCAAGTCAATTTCACCCCTCAATGTTCAATGTCTTTTACACTTTGATCCTTAGACAATTAATTCTTCCAATTTTGATCAAATTAACTCCCAAACTTATTTTTTTTTCAATAAGACACCTGACTGCACAAATTAAGCCTTTCCAAGTTCTCTTCTTTCAATTAAGCCCTAGGATTTTTTTTCTGTAATTTTGCCCTAAATCTTTAATTTTCTTTCCAATTAGGCCCTTAATTGAGAAAAATAGACTCCTAAACTTTGCAAATTATTCATATTGGTCCTCAAACTTTCAATTGTGTAGTTATGATCAATTCCAATCATTTTTCTTAATTTTCTTAAGCGATGCCCCTAAATTACATGTCCACATGATATCCTAACCAGTTGTAAATTGTTCCCGCCTATTTGTGGCCCCAAAACATAATTTTTGAAATTCTTAATTTATGATTTTTTTAAATAAAACTTTTTTGAAAAGTTTTGAGAAACTTTTGGGGAACAAAATTAGGGTATGAAAATATAAAAAAAACACACATCGATAATACTAGTATTTTTTATATATTTGAAATTAACACATTAACTACTACAAAACTAAACTATGTGCATGGACAATAGTGTCTAATCGGAAGGGATACATGTTGTTAAAAGAAGACGGTTAAAAGCTTACAAGTTGTTTACAATAATCATTACATGAATTCTCTTTATCTTTCACAATACGATTAAAAGAGTATGCAAGTTTACCTCTTGACATTTGACATGGAATAAAAGGGTATTCAAGTTTTTGTTTTTCTTTTAATTGTGTTTCTTATTTTCCTGGAAAAGCTTGTTTATTATAGTTTTGAAATTCGACCCGACCCGGCGGGTTGATCCAGAATTCAAGGCTAGAATCGGGCCGGGTTTTAATAAAAATAGAGAAAATTAAAATTGAGGATGACTTGATAATTTGATTAACCCGACAAAAACAAGTTAAAACCTTGATTCTAACCTGTTAATTTTTATTTTATTATATTTTTTATTTTCCTTGAAAAGCCTATTCATTACTGATATGCGGAAGGTAATTTTTAATCTGCAATCGTTTTCACTTTATTCTTTATATCTAATGTGTAATAAAATTTATTAAATACTAAACAGCCTGATGTGATTGCTCTTAGAGTTCGAGCGTTGACGGCTAGAAAGGCACAGTGACATGCGTTGTGATATGTATAGCCTGATGTGATTGCTCTTTGACTATCTTTCATAGATACAAATAGAGAAGGAGAAGATGCGCCATGGAGTCCAGAAAGCAATAAATGGTTCGACAATTGGATTAAAATTCGTAAGTTGATAATTAATGGTGACTGAATTTCATAGTATAGTGTCTCAATTTTTATTTTTATTTTATTATTATTCTTTTGTTGAATAACGACTGAATCACCATGTTCTTTGTTCACCCAATATCAAAATTTAGCACTCCTGTAAAATGAGAAGTTGATACACATGGAATAAGACATGAAGCCGATCTTGTATTGCTACTTGGTATATATGGAATCACAATTTTCTTCAGACATGGAACAGCAGCGGTCCAGCATGTTCTACAAATAAACAAACTGACTCTGCTTCAAGCTCTCTCTCTCTGCATCTGGCTATCCTGTTTGTTAATTACATGATGGAGCAAGAAGGGTCCTGATGATAGTTGGGGGTGTGAATCGGATGGATATAGGTCTGAGGCACGCCTCCACCATACATGGACCAAATAACCGGCTGCACTACTGCCTCCGGTTTCTTCTCTTCTTTCTTTTCTCCCACAGCTGCTACACTTACTATCTCTGCGTAGCCTACTTTCTTTCTCAGACAATTTGTAAGTTCTACTGCATCAACTCCATGGCCTACCACCTCTATCTGGCTCTTATCTTGCCCTCCTAAACCAGCAGATTCAACACCTACAGAATCACAGAAAAACACAAGCCCGTCAACATATTGATCATCTGAATTTGCCCACAAATTCATGGTTTCTATTAGGTATTGCAATTCTAATACTTGTGTGCAAGGAAGGTTTTGTTTACCTGAAAACCCAACTGCAATCTGCAAGGATTTGGAGCGGGACTTCGGTCCATTCACCGTCACCTTGATCACTATCTTTTGCTGCAATAATTTAGCATAATTAATCAATAACAAGAAAGTAATTTACATTATATTTTTTCGAACAAGCTAAAAATATACTTGTGTTCTGATCACAAATTCATACCTTCATGGTCTTGATTGTCGGAAAGATGATGATATATTGTAGGGGATGAGGAGCTCTTTACAGTTCAGGAGACACCAAAAGTGATGGTTTTGAAGAAGCAGAGGAGGGGGTGAATTAATGCTATTGCTGCTTTGAAGATGGAAGTCTGGGATGCAGTTTTTTCTATTAATATAGGAGTGCATGGGTTAGAGAACGAGTGAGGAGATTTCTGTGAAAGTTCAAGGAATCTCTGATTCCGATTTGTGTTTCTTCCAGTTTGACGAAGTCAACACACGGCATTTCGTGTGGGGTCCTGTTCATCAATGAACCAGCCTTCCCCATGGGGCCCTCTAAAACTGTCAGTTCAGAAGAACTATTAATTCTAATCACAAAATGAAAAAACAAATGAAAACGTAGAAGAATTAAGACAAGTTGGTTATGTTTTCGGGGGATATATTAGAAGAGACTGCATAGTCTAATCTTTATACAGGGCTTGTGCTTGCGATTACAGAGTAAGAACAAGTTGGTTGTTCTTGGGTTTTTATTTTATTTTTATTTGCAAACCACGTGAATCCTGCTTATAATTAATGTTACTTTAGTTGATAAATGATGAGGAAGAAACGAATCAGTTTGAACATCAAAATCATGCCTTATTATATATTGGTTTTTGTGATAATTTACTATTTTCGGTTCATCTTCCATGCTGGTAATGTTGTAAAATTTAATATGTTTATGAATAAAGTTTTTTAAGTGATTAGACAAAAAGTAATCATTCATTCATGTCAATAATTTTTTTTTTATGAGTTCATGAAGTTGATAGTTGGCTATAAAAGATTTAACACTTGCAAAATAGTTTTTTTTAGTGGGATTTAGAGACCATTCGATGATAAAATCAATGACTTTTAATAAGAAATTGCAATAAATGAGAGAATGAACTTTAAATTCTAAGAACAAGAATATTTATTCTTGTTTGTGTATGACAAATACTCTGAGAATAAAAATATGAATATTAAAGAATAGAGAAAAGTGAACTCTTTACCTGGGTGGTTTATGATGTATATATAACCTACAAACCTTATCATGTTGCATAAATGGAGGGGCTGGAGTGTCATTTCTTCCTGATAGCATTAATAAAGAATAAATATCCCTTACACAACATTAATGAGTGACATATATCCCCTACACAATATTAATGTTGATAGAAATATAGTAGGTCCTTAAGAAAGCTCTTAAGAATATAGGGAGATGATTATTCTTAACTTTTAACATTTTATGCTAAGAGTTGTACGAATAAATGAGCAAAGCCTCAAGACCTAACATGGAGCCTCATGACTCGATATAAGACTTATAATGATTGTCAGTTCCACATGCATTTAGACTTGGAATGATCCCAAACCTAATGGTGTAAAGCCTAACAGTTTGTGAGATCTATATATACATAAGCTCAACGCGTAGCTAAGCCGAAGGATGTTGAGTTTGGTTTCTTGTTAGACCAATATGTATTTAGACTCAGTGCATAGCTGAGCCCAATGATGTTAAGTCTGGCAGTTCGCTAGACCCATATGTACCTGGACTCAACGCGTAGCTAAGCTTAAGGATGTTGGGTTTAACATCTTGCTAGACCAACATGTATTTGGACTCAGCGTATAGCTGAGCCTAACGATGTTGGGTCTGACAGCTCACTAGACCCACATGTACTTGGACTTAGTGTATAGGTGAGCTCAAAGGTGATGGGTCTGATAGCTTCTTAGATCCACATGTACATGCTTAGCCCAATAATGTTAGATTTGGCCAAAGATGTTGGGTCTGGCAGCTTGCCAGACCCATATGTACTTAAGCTTAGCGCGTAGCTGAGCCCAAAGATGTTAGGTCTGGTAGCTTGCCAGACCTATATATATATTTGGGATCAGCGCATAATAGAGCCCAATGATATTGGGTCTGACATTTCGCCAGATCCATGGGCTCAACACGTAGCTCAACCTAAAGATATTGGGTCTTGAAGAAAGCCATACACATGCCATTTTGGCTTGGCATAATATGTTTGGTTATTACCCTGTCTTTGGCCCTTTTAAACATTGGTTTAAGCAAAACTAACATATATAAAATATGTTGATCCATTAATAGCCCCTTAAGTCTTTGTGTATTCAATATGTAAATATTTGAAAGGTTATCATCTTTAGAGCTCGTTTGATATTGTGGTAGTGCTTGCTTTTCAAAGTACTTTTTGTATGGAAATACATCGAAATAATATTTTTTCATTTTTTAAAATTCATTTTTGACATCAACACATCAAAATGATCTGAATAGCCTAAAAAATATAATTTAAAACAAAGAAAAAAATAAAAAAAAATCCTTAATTTTGTTTTCAAAAGCGCTTTTAAAATGTGAAAACAAACTGGTTCTAATGAGAGACTTTTTACATTTTCCATGAGATTTGAGTGTGTCAAGTAAATTGTTGGGATTCTTGTGGCCAGTGGCTTGTCATTATTGAAAGAGATTGTCAGGTGGCTTATCTTCATTAAAAGAGGTCTCCTTTGGGAAATAAAATGGCGGCATACATTTAATATAGCAATCAAGTAGATTTCTGGAGATCTGGGGTGACATGAAAGGATATTCATCTAACGGTAAGGGTAAAAAGTTATTTTCTTTATAACTTTAGCTACTTTTGCTTCCATTTTTTCTTTTACTTTCACAATTTGCAATTTCTCTGTAAAAATAATTTGTTGAAGATTGTTTTGAGCAAGTTATGCTATTTTTTTAAAAGAAACTGTCATCTTAGGTATTTCTCACCCATAAATTTCATTCTTCTTCTTCCTTACCAGAAAAAATGGACCTTAAAAAAGTCAGATCTAATCTTAAAAGTAGGACATTGCTTCCTCCAACGATGAGTTCAGGTTTCAACCAGATTAAGAGGAAGCAGTAGAGGACATGGGCCTATTAGACTGGCCAATAAAACTAGAGGAGGTGGAATTCCAGTGTCCACCTCTAGTAAGGGGTAGTTCTCATCATTAGAGAAGTCCATTCACTACTACTTCCAGGGAACCTCGGGGGAGAGAAAAGCTACCTCAAACCCCCGAGGATGATGCCTCCAACATTTTAAACATAAAAAAATGGTATTTATCAATGGAGTATTCCTTCCCTCTTTAAAGGTTTGTGAGAGAAGTTTTTAGATATTATAGGTTGGGTCCAAACCAACTGCATCCTAATGGATGAATAATCTTGGCCACTTTTGATAAGTTCCCTAGGCTCGTTGGAATTGAGCCTACTATCAATATTTTTAGGACTTGTTATCATATGGTTGCTGACATTAATAGTGGTAATGATATTCATTGGTTCTTTACCTTCACTAACAAACCTATATAAACCATGATGGGGACTTTGCAAGGAAAAGTTGTATATGTCAAGAAATGGAGTGAGAGATTGCTAATAATTAAGTATAATGAGCCAGTTAACTTAGAGATAGGATGCATCAAATATAAAGTTGTTCCTATTATTTGAGAGTGCATTCCTCTAAGGTGAATAAGAGGCCTTGTCTAAGCTTGGATAAGAAGAAAACATGTGCTATATTAGCAACAGCCTTAACCGAGTATTACATTAATAAAATGGCTAAAAGGCATTACCAAACCATATTGCAAAGTATATAGCCTCTTTATCCTTTTATTTTTTATGCATTCAAGTTTATTTCTGACTTTTTTTTATGCAGGATTAACAACTAAAGGAGAAAGAAAAACTTCAACAAGGTTTATAGAGGAGAGCTTGTCTATATCAAGAAAGGGGCTTTCATCTCTTGACTTGAGTGGAGTCGAGACTAGAGAAGAGATGAAGCACAACCCTATCAATATAAATGAGCTCATTATTTATAAGGACATTGTTCCTAAGGAAATAATGGTGGAAGTCATCACTCCCGTAGAAATGAAAGTTGGGAGAAACTGTTCTCTCCTAGCTAGGGGTCAAGCAAAATTGACCCCTCCTGAAGTAATTATGGGTGCCACTGCACATTTTAATAGAAAGAGGGTCTCCACCCTTATGGAGACTTGCAATGTAGCCTCGGTTGTAGATGCTTCTTTTATCTTGGCAATCCCACTACCCCACCCCTGATCTCAGTTATAGAGACTTCAATTGTTAGGACCTTTATCCAAAGTGCTCGTGAGGAAGTTGAACAGAGGTTTATGAATGCTTTTACTAGCCTTGTCCTTGTTCGAGCCCCCTGTACTTACCTTTTCTTGATTGGGGAGGAGAGGTAAGCCATGAAGGCCGTTATTGGTGGGAGGTCTGGCCTAGAGGTATTGAAACACCTGGAGAGGGTTATCATCATTCCTTCAAATATCTTGATGATGTATGATGAGAGCTATAACTACTATCTAGCCTTGACAAGATAAATGACCTTTAATGTAAGAAACTTTTTTTTTTTTTTTTATCTAATCTCATTATTTACTTTAGTTCATCACTATTGTTTCTAACCACTGTTTGTCTTTGAGAGAAGCTAGGTAAGGAAGACTATTGCCAAACACAATGCAGACCAGACTATCCTTTAATGACCAAGGAAGGAGAAGGTTGTTGTAGAGGCTGAGTTAAGGGACCTCAAGGTGGCCTATACATCACTAAAGGATAACATGCAAGGTATTGTCATTCAACTGGGCTCAACTGAAAAAGAGCTCCAGATGGCTTATAATAAAGTGGCTGCCTTAAAACAGGGGATCCTTAAGGAGAAGGCCACCCAAGATAGTTTGAGGGTTGAGCTCTTTATTGTCAAGGTAAAAGCCCAAAACTCTCATGCACGACTAAAGGCTCTAAGGAACTCTTTTGAGGAGTTCAAGGATTTTTTTGAAGGGTATGCAACCCTGACTGAAATAGTTAGGGACAAGATCTTCATTGCCATGTCCAACATGTACTTCTTTAATCAGTCAAAAGGAATGCAGGTGGACTTCAGTGTTGTCCTCCATCATGTTCGTATGCTTGATTTTACAGATGTGTTCCCTGCTATGGCCGTAATTGCTCAACATGAGGAATATCTTGCTGAGGAGCCTTGCCTAGATATCCAAGCTTTAGCCCCCAACTCCCCTTAGCCTTGTAAACAACCTCATTCATGTGGGGTTTATCTTTCTATAATATTTTATGAAATTGTTGCCATTAATTTCCTTGTTTACTTTGAGAAATATTTTGTAAACTTGTATAATATATGGGTTTAATGCCCATAATAAAATATTTAAGAAGAAATCTTTTAAGTAGTTTGTATAAGTGCAATATTCATACTTAAAAAAATATTAAAGAGTTTGTAAGGTCCAATAACCGTACTTATAATTTTTTTATGGAGTAAGACATGAAGCCGATCTTATGTTGCTACTAGGTATATATGGAATCCTAATTTCCCATACTATCTCCCCCCTTTCTGACATGGAACAACAACGGTCCAACATGTTCTACAAAATAAATAAGCTGACTCTGCTTCAAGCCTATTCATTACTGATATACTGAAGGTAATTTTTAATCTGGAATCGTTTTCACTTTATTTTTTATATCTAATGTGTTATAAAATTTCTTAAATAGTAAACAACATGATGTAGAGCCTCTTTAGAAGCAAACCACGGAAAATCATTATTTGGTAACGAGTAAAACTTTATTTACTATTCATGGACCCCACCATTAATTGCGTTTAAAACGCAGGGTCATTGAAAGCAGCTCAATGCTGCTTTCCTCTTCTTCCCGTGGAGAGTAATTCACTCTCCACTGTTCCGGCCGGACCGGGTCGGGTCCGGTCCAGAGCTAAATGTATTGAACTGGGTCCGACTTAGTAAAATAAAAAAAAATTATTTTATTTTATATTTTTAATTGTGTTTTATTCGAAAAACTACTACTTAACATTATAAAGTATCACTACATAAATTAGACGGAGATCGCTTGATGACGTAGCATTTGCAGAATTTCATCGCAATCTCAATTTTGTTCCTGATTATATTTTACCTGATGTTGTTGCGCGCTTAAGAAACCAAGGAAACTGTAGTATTTGTCGTATGTATTTCATACGTGATGGAATTGTAGATAGTTTAATAAAACAATAAAAAATATTTTATATAAAGTATTATTTATTTCATGATGTAATAGCAGTAATTAACCAATATTAATATATATTTTTTAAAATTATTTTATAACCTCAATTTGAAAAGTATTTTTAACCAAACACATTAAAATATTTTTTATTCAACCTCAATTTCAACTATAATTTTAACCAAACATATATAAATATCAAACTAATCTCAATCAAAAATACTTTTATAAAATAATTTTTATAAAACTACAACTATAAAAGTTATAAAAGTATTAGAATTCGAGCGTTGACAGCTAGAAAGGCACAGTGACATGCGTTGTGATGTGTATAGCCTGGTGTGATTGCTCTTTGACTATCTTTCTTAGATACAAAAAGAAAAGGAGAAGATGCGCTGGATTAAAATTCATAAGTTGATAATTAATGGTGACTGAATTTCATAGTATAGTGTCTCAATTTTGTTTTTTTATATTATTATTCTTTTGTTGAATAACGACTGAATCACCATGTTCTTTGTTCACCCAATATCAAAATCTATCACTCTTGTAAAATGACAAGTTGGTACAACCAAAGAAGCTTTGTTTACACATGGTATAAGACATGAAGCCGATCTTGTATTGCTACTTGGTATATATGGAATCCCAATTTCTCTTACTATCTCCCCCCTTTCAGACATGGAACAGCAGCGGTCCAGCATGTTCTACAAAATAAATAAGCTGACTCTGCTTCAAGCTCTCTCTCTGCATCTGGCTAACCTGTTTGTTAATTACATGATGGAGCACGAAGGGTCCTGATAATAGTTGGGGGGGTGAATCGGATGGATATAGGTCTGAGGCACGCCTCCACCATACATGGACCAAAGAACAGGCTGCACTACTGCCTCCGGTTTCTTCTCTTCTTTCTTTTCTCCCACAGCTGCTACACTTACTATCTCTGCGTAGCCTACTTTCTTTCTCAGACGATTTGTAAGTTCTACTGCATCAACTCCATCGCCTACCACCTCTATCTGGCTCTTATCTTGCCCTCCTAAACCAGCAGATTCAACACCTACAGAATCACAGAAAAACATAAGCCCGTCAACATATTGATCATCTGAATTTGCCCACTAATGCATGGTTTCTATTAGGTATTGCAATTCTAAAACTTGTGTGCATGGAAGGTTTTGTTTACCTGAAAACCCAACTGCAATCTGCAAGGATTTGGAGCGGGACTTCGGTCCATTCACCGTCACCTTGATCACTATCTTTTGCTGCAATAATTTAGCATAATTAATCAATAACAAGAAAGTAATTTACATTATATTTTTTCGAACAAACTAAAAATATTCTTGTGTTCTGATCACAAATTCATACCTTCATGGTCTTGATTGTTGGAAAGATGATGATATGTAGGGAATGAGGAGCTCTTTACAGTTCAGGAGACACCAAAAGTGATGGTTTTGAAGAAGCAGAGGAGGGAGTGAATTAATGCTATTGCTGCTTTGAAGATGGAAGTCTGGGATGCAGTTTTTTCTATTAATATAGGAGTGCATGGGTTAGAGTATGAGTGAGGAGATTTCTGTGAAAGTTCAAGGAATCTCAGATTCCGATTTGTTTTTCTAACAGTTTGACAAAGTAAACACACGGCATTTCGTGTGGGGTCCTGCTTATCAATGAACTAGCCCTCCCCAAGGGGCCCACTTCCTTGTCCGATTCTACTACTATGAATCCTTCCTGCCCCTCACAGATTTGAGGCATCAAGACTAGTTCTTTCCTTCGCCTAAGGGCTAGCTAAAGGGTAAGGCCGCCTCTTTCTTTTCTTTCTATCCGCCTTGCCTCCGCCCAGCACAAGGATGGAACTAGTATAACTATCAAAGGCAGGATTTCTTGAATAATGATTCCCTCGCATCTGGATTGTGAAACTAAACTCCAGTACTTAAGAAATGACTGGATCGGAGAATTCTCCAACCCCGGATCTCATAAGCTAAAAGCTCACCAAAAACTTTATTTATTCCCATTGTACTCGCCTACTATACTGGAACTCCTGGATCCGCAAACGGTCACTTCTTTTAAAAAAGATCTTCTCCCTTGTTCTTCCCTCTTCCTATGATCTTGACCTGCAAAGTGATTAAGAGAACAACCTCCGGCTAAAACTGTCAGTTTCAGAAGAACTAGTTAATTTTAATCACAAATGAAAAAGTAGAAGAATTAAGACAAGTTGGTTATATTTTAATCACAAAATGGGTGGTATTAAAAGAGACTGCTTAGTTATTTGCAAACCACATGAATCCTGCTTATAATTAATGTTATTTTAATAACATTGTTGTTTTTTGTGATAATTTACTATCCACGGTTCATCTTCCATGCTGGTAATGTTGCAAAATTTAATATGCTCATCAATGAAGTTTTTTAACTGATTAGACAAAGACTAATCATACATTCATGTTAATTTTTTTTTTTTTTTTATGAATTCATGAAGATAATGGTTGGTGATAAAAGACCTAACACTTGCAAACAAGTCCTTTCTTGTGAGATTTAGAGATCCTCCAATAATAAAGTCAATGACTTTTGTCGCACGTGAGAGTACAGCGTCAGGTGATCGTTGAGAGTCGTCATCTAGTTGTTTGGTTCAGGGTCGCTAGAAAATCCGGGTATACTAGCACCCCTAGCACACTATACTTGAGGTAATTGTTTTGTATGGTTTGATGTGGTTTAGGGGTGTTTGTGAGTGTAGTAACAATTGCTTTTCAAAGTGCTTTCGCTTGGAAATACATCAAAATAATATTTTTTTTTATTCTTAAAAAATTATTTTTAATATCAGCACATCAAATGATCTGAAAACATAAAAAAATATTAATTTTAAGCAAAGAAAAAATAAAAAAATTTAACGCTTTTGAAACGCAAAAACAAATAGGTACTAGAGGTTATGATGGTTTTCTGATGAATGGTCTATCTGTGGCTTAGGATTGAGATTTATTTGTGTGAATAGATATAGTGTTAATAATTTATTATGGGCTCATGTACCCAAATAAATTCTTATAAAAAAGTTTTTCATAATTTGTATATTACAGTGAAAAATACTCCCAATTAAAATTGATGAATATTTAGAATAACTCTGAGAATTTTCTGGTCAACTTTTGATATTCAAATACCAACCTCACTTATAGGTTCAACATTCTATACCAGAATATTAACCATTAATTCTTATGAATTAAAATTTTGGTTATTGAAATATTGGTCAAATTCTTTTGGATTTAGTAAAATGGTTATTAAATCTAAAAATGCATGCAAATATGTTTTGTTTTTTATTTTTTCATATGGAAATACTAAACGATATGATTTTTTTTTATATTTTTGAGAAACTTAGCCGTATGCAATTAAAACTTTCAATTCCTTTTTTCTTTTTGGTTTTAAACATTCAAAACATATAAGAAAATACAAATATACACAACCATACAAATTACAAATATTTACACAACATTATAATTAACCATAAATCATAACAAAAAGACATAAAAAAAATTATCTAAATTCCAAAATGAACATTTCAAAAGCTGAGGGTAGCTTGAAGAGGCTGTTACATGGTACTGGAAATGAAGAAACAGTGGCGGCACATGGGTTCACGCATTTCCACTCATGGAAGGCCGAAACCTGGTGGATCTGGAGCAACGCTACCTCCTCCTTCTTACTAACTACATGTGAAGTTCACCGTCACCTGCAAACACAAAAAAATCCATAAGCAAAGTTTCAATTCTTTAGGCTTTTCTTTCTCTTTCAGATCTGTTTCTTTCTCCTTCATTACTAGTTTTTTCATCTGCTATTCTTTGCTATTATATACCATTACGAGTCTATTGTGGAGGTTGTCTAGTGTTGTGGGTTGCAGGAGGAGATATTATCGTTGCTGCTGCTATTGTAGATGGAGGAGGACAACCTGATGATCAACTATAACTGTTATATCATCTAGTGTTGTTGTTGTTATTTAGTTATGGGCAGCTAGAAGAGCTGAGGCATTAGTTGAGATGTGGAGGAGTTCTCATGTATGGTTCTTGGTGATAGTTGGAAAAGGAAGAGAGAGGGAAACATCTTGGGCAGAGGATGAAAGAAAATAGATGTCATTTTGGTGGAACCAGAGGAGTGGCCGAGGCCTATAGCCGGGTATGATAGTTGGGTTTGTTACTGCTGCTCTTATTGAAGCTGGGTTGGTGGTAACTGAGAGGGGAAATTGATGTTAGGGCTACTGCTGGTGATGCTTGCAACTTCTAAGGAAAGATTTCTGCTGGGGGAAGCTATGGTTGTGGTGGTTTTCAAGAAAGGTTGGAGAGGTTAGTTCTAGTGGTGATTTGCTAGGTTTGTTAGTTTTGAGAAAGAGATAGGCGTTGACGACGGACATTGTGGGCGGTGAGTGGTGAGCTGGTGTGTGGTGGAGGAGGTAGTGGTTTGGTTTTTTAGTGGCTGCGAGTTGGGGAAGATGATGGAGGGTTTGGTTGACTAATGTAGTTGGTTCCCAGTGGTGACGGCGGCCGGTCTAGGTTAATTGGGTCTAGAGTTTTTTTGTATTGTGTCTTTTTTTTTAAGTGTGTGAGCTTAGAGAGTGGAATGTGTGAATATTTTTTATTTTATGTTTTGGTCTCCCCTATAATTTCTCCCCAAATTTATGTCCCTTTGTGTGTGTGTGTGTGTGTGTGTAACTAATTCTATTTATAGGTTAAAATTTTCTTTGGCTTGAAGGCGAAGAAAACCAAGATCAACTATTGGATTTCAAAAATAAATCTCAACCATTCATTTGATAACTTGGAGACAAAACAAAGAAAAATGGACCCCTGGATTAAAAGAATGATTGTAGACCATTTGATTAAAAAAAATGGGTTGCTTAGTGAGAGGGTTTTCAATTTTCAAATTGGTCCTTTTTTTTCCACAATTACAATTAGATCACTAAAAAATTAAATTCATTTTTTATTTTTCTTTTTTATTTTAAATTCTTTGGAAAAGACGCCGCAAACAATGCAAATACATCAAAAATATGTTTTTGATTTTTTTATTTTTTTGCTGCTATTTTTCAAAAATTTATCAAAAATTGGGTAGCAACAACTTTTAATAAGGAATTACAATAAATGAGAGAATGAGCTTTAAATTCTAAGAACAAAAGTGTTTGTTTTTATTTATGTATGAATACTTAGAGAATAGAAAAAAGTGAACTCTTTACCTGGATGGTTTAAAGGGTATATATAACCTATGAACCTTGTCATGTTGCTTGAATGGAGGGGTTAAAGTATAATTTTCTCCTGATAACATTAATGAGGGATAGTTATCCCTTACGTAATATTAATGTTGATGGAAATATATAGGCCTTTAAAAGACTTTTAAGCTCCTAGAAATGTGGGGAAATGATTATTCTTGACTACATTTTATGTTAAAAGTCAGTACAAATAAATAATTAAAGCCTCATGACCTAATATGAGGCCTCATGGCTTAACATAGGCCTTATAATGATTGTCAGTTCCACATGCATTTATACTTGGAATGATCTCAAAGTCAATGTTGATAGGTCTGATAAGCTTGTTAGACTTATATGTATCTAAGCTCAATGCGTAGTTATGCTCAAGGATGTTGGATTGCATCTCGCTAGACCAACATGTATTTGGACTCAACGCATAGCTAAGCCCAAGAATGTTGGGTTTAATAGCTTGCTAGACCTAAATGTACTTGGATTCAGTGCATAGGTAAGCCTAAAAGTGATGGGTTTGGCAGCTCCCCAAACCTATATATATGTGAGCTCAGCACGTAGCAAAGCTTAAGGATGTTGGATCTGGCCAAAGATGTTGGGTCTAGTAACTCGTCATACCCATATGTGAGCCCAAAGTTGTTAGGAATGAAACTTGCCAAACATATATATATAGGATCAGCACATAACGGAGCCCAAGGATGTTAGGTATAACATCTTATCAGAATCACATGTATTTGGGTTCAACACTTAGCTAAACTCAACGATATTGGGCTTTGAAGAAAGCCATACACATGTCATATTAACTTGGCATTATGCTAAGCCTAGGTAGGTTAGGTTATTACCCTACATTTGACCCTTTTAAACATTGATTTAAGAAAAAATAACATATATAAAATATGTTGATCCATTAATAGCCCCTCGTGTCTTTGTTTATTGAATATGTAAAGATTTGAAAGGTTATTATCTTTAGAGTTCGTTTGGTATTGTGGTAATGATTGTTTTTCAAAGTGTATTTTTGCATGGAAATATATTGAAATAATATCTTTTTTAAATTTTTTAATTTTACTTTTGACATCAGTACTTCAAAATAATCTGAATACATAAAAAAATTATTTTGAAGCAAAGAAAAAAATAAAAATAAAATTGATTTTTTTCAAAAGTATTTTTGAAATGCAAAAACAAACAAGCTCTTAATGAGAGACTTTTTACATTTCCTATGAGATTTGATTATATCAAGGAAAATTATTAGGATTCTTGTGGCTAGTGTCTTGTCATTATTGAAAGAGATGGTCAAGTGACTTATCTTCATTAAAAGAGGTGTTCATTGGGAACTAAAATGGCAGTGTGCATTTTATGCAATAATTAAGTAGATTTATGGAGATCTGGGGTGACATGAAAGGTTATTCATCCAACGGTGAGGGTGAAAAGTTATTTTCTTTATAACCCTAGCTACTTTTGCTTCCGTTTTTTCTTTTACTTTCATTATTTGCAATTTCTCTGTAAAAATAGATTTGTTGAAGTTTTTGTAGCAAGTTTTGCTCTTTTTTTAGAAGAAACTATCATCTTAGGTATTTATCACCTACAAATTTCTTTCTTCTTTTTCCTTTTTAGAAAAAATAAACCCTAAAAAAGTCAGATCAAAATCTAAAAGTAAGACATTGCTTCCTTCGACGATGAGTTCAGGTTTCAACTAGGATCCAAATGAAGCAGTAGAGGACAGGGGCCTATTAGACTAGGCTATAAAACTAGAAACGTGGAATTCCAGCGTCCACCTCTAGTATGGGGGAGGTAGTTCTCATCATAAAAAAAGTCCATTCACTATTGCTTACAGGGAACCTCTGGGAGAGAAAAGCTTCCTCAAACCCCTAAAGATGATGCCCTATACACTTTAAACATAGAGGAAGTGGCATTTGTCAATGGTCGGTATTTAAAAGGGTATATAGCTCAATTGTCTGCCAGGGTTAAACAAATTAGCCAAACGACCTTAGGCTCTGCCCAGGGTCAATCTGGAATTACACCCCTGTATGTATGTATAAGCTGGAGTATTCCTTCCCTCTTCAAAGGTTTGTGAGGGAAGTTTTTAGGTATTATAGGTTGGTTCCAGGCCAGCTACATCCTAACAGATGACTATCTTGGCCGCTTTTGACAAGTTCCTTAGGAATCGAGCCTACTGTCAATATTTTTAAGACATGTTACCATATGGTCATTGACACTCATGGTGGTAATAATATTCATTGGTTTTTTACCTTCATTAACAAACTTACATGAGCTATGAGGGGGGATTTGCAGGGCAAACCTGTACATGTCAAGAAATAAAGGGGGAGATGGCTAATAATTAAGTATATTGAGCCAATCAACCCTAGAGATAGGATGCAACAAATATAGGGTTATTTCTATTATTGAAGAGTAAATTCCTCTAAGGTGAACAAAAGGCCTTGTCTAAGCTTAGATGAGGAGAAAATATGTGTTATATTGGCAACAACCTCAACCGAGTATAATGTCAATAAAATGGCTAAAAAGCATTATTGGGCCATGTTGCAATGTATGTAGCCTCTTTATCCTTTATTTTATATGCATATAAGCTCATTTCTTGTTTTTTTTGCAGGATTAACAACTGAAGGAGAATGAGAACCTTCAACAAGGTTTGTGGAGGAGAGCTTATTTGAATTAAAAAGAGAGTCTTCGTCTCTTGACTTGAATAGAGTTGAGACTAGAGAAGAGATGGAGCACAACCTCATCAAGATAGACGGTATTATTGTTCCTAAGGACACTGCTCTTGAGGAAATAATGGTAGGAGTCATCACTCTCGTAGAAATAAAAGTCGGGGGAAATCATTCTCTTTAAGCTAAGGATCAAGCAAAGTTGACCCCTCTTGAAGTAAATGTGGGTGTTACTGCCTATTTTTTAAGAAAAAGGATCTTCACCCTTGTAGAGACTAGCATTGTAGCTTCTGTTGTAGAGGCTTCTCCTATCTTGGCAATCCCACTACCCAATCCCTGATCTCAGCTATAGAGACTTCAGTTGTTAGGACCTTTATCCAAGGTGCTTGTGAGAAAGTTAAACAGAGTTTTATGGATGCTTTTACTGGCCTTATCCTCGATCAAGCCCTCTTTAATTACCTTTTCTTGACTTGGGAGGAGAGGTAGGCCATGAAGGCTATCATTAGTAGGAGGTCTGGCCTAGAGGTATTGAAGCACCTGGAGAGGGTTCTCACCATTCCTTCAGACATTTTGATGATGGATGATGAGAGCTACAACTACTATCTAGCCTTTAAAGGACAAATGACCTTCAATGTAAGAAATTTTCTTGTCTAACCTCATCATTTACTTTAGTTTATCACTGTTGTTTCTAACCATTGTTTGTCTTTAATAGACTTTCATGATATGTGCCTATTCCAATAGGTGTTGGATGGCTAAGGGGAGCTAGGTAAGGAAAACCATTACCAAACACAGGGCATACCAAACTACCCTTTAATGACTAAGAAAGGAAAAGGTTGTTGTAGAGGCTGAGTTGAGGGACCTCAAGGTGGCCTCTGCATCACTGAATGATAACATGCAATGTATTGTCTTTCAACTGGGGTCCAGTGAAAAAAAAGCTCCGAGTGGCTTGTAATAAAGTAGCTGCCTTAAAACAGGGGATTTTTTTAGGAGAAGGCCACCCAACATTGTTTGAAGTTTGAGCTTTTTTTGTTGTTAAGGTGGAAACCCAGAGCTCTCATACACGACTAGAGGCTCTAAGGAACTCTCCTAAGTAGTTTAAAGATTTTTTTGGAGGGTCTGCAACCCTGACTGAAATGGTTAAGGAAAAGATCTTCATTGTCATATCCAACATGTATTTTTTTAATCAGTCAAGAGGAATGGAGGTTGACTTTAATGTTATCTTCCATCCAGTCCCTATGCTTGATTTTGCATATGTGTTCCCTAATACGACTACAACTGCACAACGTGGGGAATATCTTGCTGAGGAGTCTTGCCTAGATATCTAAGTTTTAGCCCCCAACTCCCCTTAACCTTGTAAACAACCTCATTCCCGTGGGGTTTATCTTTTCATATACATTTTATATTGTTATCAATTTTAATATTTTATGAAATTATTGCCATTCATTTCCCTGTTTACTTTGAGAAATATTTGGTAGACTTATATAGTCTGTGGGTCTAATGTTCCTAGTTAAGACTTATATAGTCTTTTTATTAATTTCTTCATCCATTTTTTCTTCTTTGTGATTTTTTTCTATTACTATTGGAAAGAGTCTCTTTAAATTGAAACTTGATTTTGTAACAAATTCATTAATTAAGTTCAAGAAATAACCCATTTTTGTTGCAAATGATTTTTTAAAATTCCTATTCGATCCTCTATTTTTGGTTCAAATTCTTGATAATTTAGTAAAATATTTAGGAATAAATTTTTGAAGTAGTTTGCATGATTCCAATGACTTGGTGACCATTAAGGCAAAACAAAACCTCAACATTTCATTTTGCCTAGCTCCTCTAGATAGTGTAATTGTTTGCGAATGTTGGGTACAACTTATGGTTGTGGATCTATAAAAGAGGGTGTTGCTACAAGTGTCAAATTCTATTAAGGTGGCAAAGTATGATTTGACCCTTCAGCTGCCAACACAACCCAGGTAAGAATTTGCACTTGGTTGATGAGCTATTAAAGGCTTTGTTAGGCAAAAGTGTTTGTTGTGGCAAGGAGGTCTGCCACACGTCCTATTCCAAAAATGTCTTGATTATCTTTCATTGATCATAATTAAAGAAGTCAAAAACTAGTTTTGTGAGAACACTTAATGGCTTTTTGATCAAGTTGTCATAGACAGCGCCAATTACTGATGTTTAAAACCCCAATATGCTCAGGAATGAAGTTTTTTTTTCAGTATTTAGATAGCCAAAAATCACACATTCATGTTAATATTCCCTTCTGATGAGTTTATAAAGTTGATAGTTGTTGATAAAATACCTAACACCTGCAAAAACAATTCATTTTAGTTGAATTTAGGGACCCTCCAATAATAAAGTTAGTGACTTTTAAAAAAAGATTGCAAGAAATGAGATAATAAGCTCTAAATTCTATGAACAAGAGTGTTTGTTCTTGTTTGTATATAATAAATGCTCTAAGAATAAGAGCATGAATACTTGGAGAATAAAAAAATATAAACCCTTTACCTGAGTGGTTTATGGGGTATATATAATCTCTAAACCTTATCATGTTGCTTGAATTGAAGGGTTAAAGTGTCATTTTCACCTAATAACATTATTAAGAAATATTTCCTTACACAGTATTAATAAGGGATATATATCTCTTATATAAAATTAACATTGATGGAAATATGGTAGACCATTAGAAAACTTTTATACACCTAGGGATGTAGGGAGATGATTATTTTTTATTTTGAACATTTTATGTTAAAAGCCACAAAAATAAACAAGCAAATCCTTATGACCTAACATAGGGCCTCATGACCCAATATAGAGCTTATAATAATTGACAGATCCACATGCATTTAGACCTGGAATGATCCAAAGCATAATGGTGATGGGTCTGACAGTTTCTAAGACCTATACGTATTTGGACTAAGCGCGTGGCTAAGCCTAAGAATTTTAGGTATGACAGCTTGTCAAACCCACATGTACTTGAGAGGGTGATGAGTGTGACAATTTACCAGACCCACATGTACTCAGGCCTGGCGGGTGACTAAGCTCAAGATGTTGGGTCTGGCATCTTGCCAGACCTTTATGTACTTGGGCTCAGCGCGTAACTAAGCTCGAGATGTTGGGTCTTGCATCTTGCTAGACCCACATATATTTAGGCTCAACACGTAGCAGAGGCCGAGATATTAGGTTTAACATCTCGTCAGACCTACATGTACTTAGAGTCAGTGTGTAACTAAGGTCAAGGATGTTAGATTTGAAGCTCATCGTACCTAAATGTATTTGAGATCAATGTGTAGCTGAGTTCAATGATGTTGGGATTGGGTGCTTGTCAAAACTAAATGTACTTTGGCTCAGCACATAATATAACTTAAGAATGTTAAGTCTGACATCTCGCCAAACCTATATGTACTTAAACTTAGCACATAGTTGAACCTAAAAATATTAAGCTTGGAAGAAAGTCAGAGCCATATCTTTTGGGCTTGATATTATGCCAAACTTAAATATATTGAATTATTTATATGTTTTTGACCATTTTAAACATGATATTAAGAATAAATACCCTGATCCATAACATGCAATTTCAAGAATAAATATATTGAATTATCCTCTATGTGCATGTCTGTCACCCCCGTGGTGCCTTACATGTCCACTAGGCTTGCAGGATGTTTAGTGGACCCGGAGATTAGTTGTGGTTTGCGTAAGTTGGTCCGGACACCCCAAGTTATATAAAAAAAAAATTTGGAAACTAAGTCAGTTTTTATGCTTTAATGACACTTGATTACTTCTAAAAGTGATGCTAGAGAATAATCAACAAGAAACCTTGAAAATAAAGGACAACAAAAGTAGAGTTACGTGATTTTACATTGATTATATGGTTATCACTATCAACTTTTTTCCTGGTTGAATTGTCCCTTGCTCTCGCGCTCTCTCTCTATATATATATATAATTAATGAAAAGAGTGATGAGAAAACTTGTTATTTTTTATTTATAAATATATTAAAATAATTTTTTTTATTTAAAAAATTTTATTTTGATATTAACATATTAAAATGATTAAAAAAACAAAAAAATCAATTAAAAATTTTTTTTTAAAAAAAAAATACAATGTCACCGTAAAAATAAACACTACTAAATATAATAAAAAATAAATAGATTTTTTCTGAAAAGAAAGAGGAGTGGGCAAGAGACAAATTAGCTAACTTAATGTATTGAACCTCTCCTATATATTGATTATGTTTTTGAGAATTTATAAAAAAATAAATACTCTGATTTGAGAGAATAGGGAAATCTTATTCTACTCTTTATTTCCTTTGATTTTTCCCGAAACCAATAAGATTAAATATTATATTTGATAATAATTAATTCTAAAAATTATCAGTTTGGATGTAAATCTAAATATGCTAAGGCAAAAAGAAGAAGTGAAGTTAAATTTCCTTTGTTTAATTCAAAAGAGGTGGGAGGAAATTATGTTTTCATTGTTTGTATATAGATGCAAAGGGAAAAAAACACAATTATTATTATTATTATTATTATTATTATTTCAGCATGATAAAATTGATGTTTAATTAGTGTGTGTTTTTAGAAGATATTTTTGGAAAAAATGTGTCAGTTTTTTTATTAAAAAAACAATTTCCCTTACTTTTCTTCCGATTTGCACCGAATTGTTTATGAATAAAAAAGGAAATGTAGAAACTTAATTTCCTTTCTGTTACTCTCTTTTTAATCCCAACTTTAATAATATATATATATGAATCAATTGATTTCTGGAATCCATAATTGAAATTGAAAAACATTATTTCTTAATGACATACAGAAAGAAAAAAAATGCAACATTACAAAAATTGGAAAAAATTTATAAATGTAAATTTTGGTAGTATAGTTGCGGTTACTTTTTAAAGTGTTTTTTATGCCTAAATACATCAAAATGATACTTTTTATTTTTAAAAAAATTATTTTTGATATCAGCACATCAAAACAATCCAAAACATATAAAAAAATTAATTTTTAATAAAAAACAATTTAAATATTTATAAAATACGATTTGTATCGCAGTGAGAACTCAAATTCATTAAGCCAACTTTTGTGCAGTATTCAACTATAATTAACTCAATAATTAAGGTGTAGAAAGGAAGTTAAAGTCATTTATTTGACTACGAAAAAGTCTCAGTAAAGGTTTCGGTTTTACTCGGTACTTTCGGTTTTAAAACACTCTCTCTCTCTCTCTCTCTCTATATATATATATATATATATATATATATATATATATATATATATATATATATATATATATATATATATTAAAGTATTTTTTATTTAAAAATATATTATATTAATTTTTTAAAAATATATTTCGACACGATTACATAAAAAAATTAATTTAAAATAATTTTTTTAAAATAAATACAATATCATGGTAAAAATAAATACTACCAAACATGATAAAAATAAAAAGATTTTTTTCAAAAAAAAAAAAGGAGTGGGCAAGAGAAAAATTAGCTAATTTAATATATTGAACCTCTCCTCGAGTAAAGACGACTTAGTCTTTATATATTGATTATGTTTTTGAGAATTTATAAAAAATAAATATATATTGGTTTTGATGATTATAAGTCAAGAGTCAACTGAACGATGGAATCACGTGTATTTTGAAAAGTACTCCTTCTTTCAAACAGAACAAAACAAAAAAAGAGAGAAGAAAAGTACTCCTTATCAATATAGAGGCAAGTTTGCAAGATAAATTAACAAGTCAGCAATTTTTTTTATATAAAATAGTATATTTTTGAAAATTATGGTTATGAGTCATGGTATTTAATTAATGTAACTGTTTAAGATTATAATATTTATTTAAATATTATAATTTAAAACTATGATATTAATTAAATATCACGATTCATAATTGTTATATTAATTAAATTTTAATATTATTAAAAATAAATAAATTAGCCTACTGATTTGTAATTATCAGTTAAATCAGCCGATCAATTGACACTCGAAAACAGAAAACAAATACTATATGAATAATATTTTTTAAAATTTTAATTAAATTTGTTTTTGAGTTTATAAGTTGGATAAAAAAAATATTTCGACACATTAAATATATTTTAAAAAAAGGTTCATAAACATACTTAAATGTTGCGTTTTTGAAAAACAATAATTATAAATAATAATATTTAATAATTATCACAGGAGCACAATCAAATAAAAATATATTATTTTATAAAAAATTGATATTATTTTATAAAAAATTTAATTCACAGTAGTAATTTAAAAAAAATAAAATTCTAGAATACGTGAAAGCTGCAAGTTTCAGGCATCGATATAAATTCGTTGTTTGCATTAGACTTGACTAGTTTTCCTTGGACGGTGATGTCTGGGCTTTACAATTAGACTTGACTTTGCAGTTTACTCGAAATCTCGTCAACTAGTATGTTTGCATAAAGTTTCATTAAATGATGATTACTTAATTTCACCTTTAATATATTCAAACTCAATAGAGAGCCACCAACCTAAAGCTCTCATAAATTGTATTAGCACATGAACTTTCTTTTTGCAATCATGAAAATCTAGTTCAAGAATTTAAACATGACAAATGAAACCTTACTTTCATATATATTAAAAAACAAAGAGGGTAAAAAAAAAAAAAACAGGCGCGTGAGAGGGCCTTCAAGCCTAGGCCCGCATGCTTGGGCTTGGTTTTATTTTTATTATTATTTTATAAAGATGTGGACTACCTGTCATTCATCCCTATTTTTATATATAAAAAAAAAAACACAGACGATGTGTTGTCTGCAAGCCCAGATTCTGGCCACCACTGTGGTGCACGAAACATCGGGGCAACCTCTTTTTTGGTTAAAAAAACTCAATTTTTAAATCATTTCAACCCAAAACACACCTTGCTAACACCTTTGGAACACCCA
This sequence comes from Populus trichocarpa, assembly GCF_000002775.5. Lineage (NCBI taxonomy): Eukaryota > Viridiplantae > Streptophyta > Magnoliopsida > Malpighiales > Salicaceae > Populus > Populus trichocarpa. Next base: position 12,632,936 of record NC_037298.2, on the reverse strand, counting down.
TAAATCAATCTGTTAACTTAAAATACCCGAAAAAGAATCCAAAAACCCAAAATCAAACCGAGTTAGATTTATCTTTCTCAGTTTAAATCTATTTTTTCATGAAACATTAAGGCTCCGAACAACCTCCATCAAGCCTCTCTCATCTTATGAAACCCATGAACAAAAAAAAGAAAAAAGAAATCCATTTAGTGTTCGAAAATGGCTTGAAGGGTTACTTTTTCCCTCATTGTCGGAATTCAACAACCCATCTATTTCTCCTCTCTCTAGTCAAGGACTAAAAAATAATAAAAATAAATTTTTGTATCAAAATTGATTTTTTAAAATTTATAGGAACCTAAATTGTATAATTTATGTTATTTTTAAAGTTTGAGGACTTAAGTGTATTTTTCCTGAATTCTCTGTCACGCTACCCATGTTTGATGCTTTTTTTATTCTAATCCCTCTTCTTCCAATCTCACCATTGAGTAAAATATCAAAAGCAATTGGCCTTCAATTAGGATCAAATTGCCTAAAATTAAAATGTGAGGACCAAAATGAATTACTAAAAAATGCACAATTAGTCCACAATGTTATATGAGTTTGTGAATAGTGCTAGCTACAATTAAAAACTCACGAGTTTTAGTTTCTTACTTGATTAATTTAGTTGAATAATTCGATGTTTTTTTTTCTTTTTGTTTTCCAAGGTTAAGGTTAGGTGATTAAGGTTTTATCGTAAAGCTTTACTTCTTTAATATTTTGAATTCAAATCATGACTAGAACTTGTTTGATAATACTCTTTTATCATCAACCAAATCTTTTACACTATCATTTTATTTTATAATTATAATTAATATTCCATTTCTAATGAAAGCAACCATACCCTTTCTTTGAGAGAGAGAAAAGGTAAAAAAAAAAAAAGCTTTGGGTTTCATTAATTTTTATTTGGCGAAAGGAAACTGAGGAAAAACAAATAAAAAGCAGCCCATCTTCTCCAATATGATTTGTTAGAAAATCAGCCTTATGGAATTAAACCTCACCATATTGCTAGATAAATACTTTATAGTATAATATTTCTCAATCAATCTTTCATAAAACAAATAAGAAATAGTAATAAGAATTGTTCATAAAAAGAAAAAAATAAAGACTAGTAAAACCAGGGTGATGTTGATGTTGCCAACATTTCTGTTAGAAAGTTAACTCAGGTCAATCTAAAATGATTTTATTTCAAGAATTGTGTTTTTGAAAAAAAGGTTAGAACAACATCATTTTAATTTTCTTTATAAAAGGTTAAACTAGGTTTGGACCTTAGCGACCAGGTTGTGAGTTAACCTGTCATGATACATCAGGTGAATGGATTAGTTTGAAACCTAAAGTGGCCAAGAGCCAGGTTGGTAGGTCGTTGAGTTGACCTATTAGGCTGAGTTTAATAACGTTTCTTTTAGGGATTATTGATATTATGACATTATAATGTAAAAGCATCTTTTAATCATAACATGTGTGGTTTAAAATGATTCATTAACAAAGTTTAAAGCAAACTTTAATAAACTTCGAGCTTTTTTAGAGCCGATTATTAAGCTTTGAAGGTTGAGGAAGAAGAGCATAATTGATAGTCCACAAAATCCTTTAAAACAAGTCCATGTATAGTATAAAATATCATCTGATGATTAAATTAGTAAAAATATAAAAGGAATATTATCTTAAAGATTGTGTGTTATATGCTGCAAAGATAATAAATGAAGATGATAAATACAAGAGTTGTAGGGAAAGAGAGTGTTATGTCAAAATGGATCAGAATCCATACGTGGTTATCTATAGGCATATATATATCAAGGCAACTTGCATAAAGTGGAGGATAAATATAGGAATAGACTGTGTAGTCTATTTTAGAGCAATTATGTGAGATAATAGCCTATGATGATGGGTGGTTACATTGTTGATTGTAAAATAATATGGTCAGATTTGCTAGGTTTTAGGCATTAGCATACCTTAACGCCTTAATGTGAAGCCCAATTATAGTGGGATCACATTAGCAATAAATTCTAAATGCCAACCATACTAAGGGTTGGCAAGTAAAAGTTGACCTAGGTAGTTGGATCAGAGCAAGGGATCCTTAAATCTAACTATAACTATTAGAGGATGTGAAGGTCTTGAATTCTAGTATGGGCATCCTGAAGCTAATTATTGAGGAAATATGCCAATTAGACCACTTAAAAGATTGAGCTAATTGAGCTTATTAATCTTTTCTAGAAAATGAGTCACTAACCTTAGATGCCATTAGAGACTAGTCCAAAGATGTACTTGGACCTAATATGAGAAATATTGTTCGAGCATGGAAAAAATGAATAAGATTTAAGGCCTTGGACAAATATGTTTATTGGCATTATCTCTTGGTTATGCATAAAGGTGGGGAGACCCCTCGAGCCCAATCTTAGACTTATGTCTGATGAGTCAAGCTCGAAGATGTTAAACCTAGACCCATTAGTAGTCCCTTAAGTCTTCATGGTCAAGGTGACTTAAAGATCTAATGTGGTATCCATACTCATCTCATATTGGTTTATCCTATCCAGATTATCTAATCAAGTGTCATGTCATTTTTCATACCGATGTGTCATTATGTATATGAATGTAGAAAATTCAGAAAGACAACGCATGAATATATGAAATAAATGCAAAATGCTTTTGCCTTTTAAAAATTAAAATGGATGAAAAAATATCTATCATATATCTAGATCATGGGGCAAAAAGAGGAGCCCTCATGGACATTTGGGTTTAAGCCTAGTGGGCCTAGAGTGATGGTTAAAAGACCCTCTAGATTTGATCATGGTGAGGCCAAAAAAAGATTATGAGACCCTATAGAACCGAGTATAGAGAGATCAAAGTGAGAGTTATAAAACCTCTGGTAGAGAATAAAAGATAACATTTGTGGGAAATCAAGCAACCTAGGGATCAATTAGAAGATATTTATCATAAGACAACCATCATATTCTATATTATAGATGTTAATGCCCTATTAAAAAGAGGATACATGGCAAGAACATCCCTCCGAGTAGAGAGAAAAAGCAGGCAGCTCGAAGGGGCTCGTGACGAGCGTTAGAGTTGTTGTAACCCAATTTTGGCTCATTGGCTTTTAATTTAATTTTACAGGGTTTAAAATATAAAATTAAAAGATAAGAGATTTATTTCGATGAAAAGTATGATTTGTCAACTTGCGTGAAAACCAGGACTACAATGTACTTTTTTCATTCTATCTTTATCTTCAAGATAATCCCTGTCTTCAAGATAATATCTATCTTCAAGATAATCCTTTTCTTCAAGATAATGATAGTTATCCGCTTTCAAATTTGGTTCTTAATCAAATTCAAACTTCAAAGAAAAGAATGAGTTTGATTGAAACTTGGTTTCTCACACGCGAAGGGACTCTTGCACTATAAATACAGATCTCAGTGTATGCAGAAATGGGAGAAAACCCCAGGAGAAGGTCATTACCAGAAACCCTACAAAAAAAAAAAAAGAACATTTATAAAAAAGAGTGGGCGCGGCCGAATCCTAGACTAGCCGCCGCTGCCCCTTCCCCCAGCTTTTTCCTCTCTTCTTCCCTGGTCTCAAACCAGCCATACCTTCCCCCTCCTCGGATTTTTCCTTTTTCATCCTCCCCGTTCTCACTCTCCCCATTAACCATCATCCTTCATCTCAGCCACCTCCATGCATTGTGAGCATGCATCAGCAACCAGCAAGGCGCGCGTCCTCCAACCAGCAGCAGCAGCAGCAGCAGAAGAGCTCTATCAATTCCAGCAAACTACAAACTCCAATAAGCGTGTACCGGCTCCTCAGTCATGAGAAGTTTCTTCTCCACCGTGAACAATAAGTTGAATCATCAACCGTGAGCACCAGTCTTCCTTCACCAGCGTCTCCAGGGCCAGCATCAGTAACCAATAACCACAACATCAGGTTTACTGATTTGATGATTTTCTCTAACCATGAGAATTTCATGCAGGCTTATGTTGATGCAGATCTTGATCTAGCTTCACATTTTATCACACGTCTACGGTGTTATGCAAGTTTCTATCGCACACTGGCTAGTCATGATGTTACAGCAGGCACAGGCAGTAACCACAATATGGTGACTAGTCCTACTCAAAGTTCAGCATCTCCTACGCCAAGTCAGGGTGGTCAAAGTGGCTCTGCAAGTTCCACTGGAAGCACTCAGATGCAAGCTTGGGTTCAAGTTGCCATTGCTAAGATTAGTAGCACGACTGATGGAGTGACCAATTCAACTCCGAATCCCATAAGTGGTCCATCTTCCATTATGCCGATAAGCATTAACACTGGAACTTTTCCTGGAACACCAGCAGTTAGGCTCATTGGTGACTGCCATTTCCTCCGCAGATTATGCCAGCTCCTGCCTTTCTTTTCTTTTTCTTTCGGCGAACTCAACTACCTCGCTTTGTCGGAAGTGCATAGAGAAATTCAACTGATACAAATGTGCAAAAACCTCAGTCTGGTGCTCCTGGCAAAGTGGAGGAGATCAACATTGTTTCTTCAAAGCCAGCACCAGCTATGGTCAAGTCGAATGAAGGTCAGACAGCTCGAGGTGGTCAAGTAATGCCTGGAGCTAAACTAGTCGAAGATGGACCTGCTGGTAGGCACAGAGTGGGCAGTGGCAATGTCGACCAAGGATACAGTTTTGAAGAGCCGACGACCAGAGGAGAAGCGCACGAAGAACAGAAACAGAGAAGGAGAGAAGGTAGCTTTGGCAAACCAGCACACCTTCGACATCGTCTTCATCATCAAGCTCCAGCATCAGGCAGACTCTCAGAGAGAAAGTGAAAAACAGGAAGAAGCAAAGCAGAGAGCGTCCGTTCGACCAGCAACCTAACATCTTCATCGCCATCGTCTTCGACTTTGCCTCCCTGCACAGGTAAGTTCTTCACCTTTTCCCCTCCTGCATTATAATTCACGCTACAGTAGCTGTGAACTATAATTGACACTACAGTAGCTGAGAACTATAATTCACTTGCTACTGTAGCAAGTGAATTATAATTCACTTGTTTCTATACTCAACCGGTGAACAGACCAGGAAAAATAGATAGTAAAAAAATGTTTTTCCTTTCTTAAAAAATTCAAATTTTTGCAAATTTATTCACTGACGCCAGAGTCAGGAATATTATACTTTTTGGGTTATACAATATTTATCAACGTCAGAGTTGGAAATATTCGTAAGCAAATATTCATTAACGTCAGAGTCGGGAATATTATAGGATGACCAATAAAAATGGAACACAAACAAACCTTTAGCAATTTAAGACAAAACCAGCAATGCAGCTTGCCTCAGGTAGAACGCTTAAGGGGTGACAATATCTTCCCTTTCGCGTAACTAATTCCGTACCATAGAATCTCTGTTGACCAGTTAGGGTTCCTAGTGACCATAATACTAGGTGACGACTCCTTGAACAAGACCTTCTCCCCTAAAAGAACAAAATGTCAAATATTTGTTCGTTTTCCAATCAAGATGATTTTTTTAATCGGTCATCGCGATATCCGGGTGTGATAAGAGTCATGCAAATTAAGGGTATTATCTCATAAAGATACAAGTATTAGAACTTAATTACTCAATTAAGACAAGCTATTTAAGTTTAAATTAAAGCAAACCAAGTACAAATGCATGAAATATGCTAATCTACGACATCAAGTAATATGCAAGTTTAATTAAAAAATGGATTTTGTTTATGATCTAAAATAACTAAAAACAACTTAGAAATCTAAGAAAACAAAATAAATCAATTATGAAAATTAAGAGGCAGATTCAACATAATATAAAAAAAATTAAAAAGAAAAAACATTTTTTATATGAAGTATTCCTCAATGATACTTAAACATCAATCATTGAATTTAGATATATTTTCTAATCTTATTTGTGATAATAAATAAATTAACAATGAAAAAAATAATTTTTTTTTCTACCTATCCTTACTTTTTAGTTAACCTAGCATCCGTATATTAATTAACCATAATCACATAATAACCTTTATTAAGCATATAAGATTTAATTACGTGACAATATTAAGATCAAGATTGGTACAATTGATTCATGATAATTAAATACGTATAGGGAGCTAATTTAATCAAAACATATATTTTTCAAGTAACAAATAATCAAACATGAGTTTGAAAATTAAATATTTTTGTTATTTAAGTTAATTAGTTATGCATTCAACATAAACTAATCAATAACAAAATATTTAAAACCAAAAAACAAATATTATGCATCATATAGAATTTTAATCATTAATCATCAAGTTTAATCATATAAAACCATAAGATATCCATGTATGATAATTAGATATAGAATAATTTTAAGCATAAATCCCCATGATAATTTAAAATTCAAGAGTATTGACCTCTTCAAATTGAAAACTAAGCTTGTCGCAAATTCAAAAAATAAAAAAGATAAAAATATAATTCTAAAAACAATATAATCTCTCTTTCTTTTCTCCTATATGTTGAAGGCAATTACCTTTTTTTTAGAGGTTAGGTTTGGTTATATATGGAGTTAAGAGGCGGAGAAGTTTTTAAGTTAATAAGTAATTCCTAATCAGATTACTTTAAGGTTTCCTTACATTAATCTGACTTTAATAACTTATGCATTCCTAGAGAGGTTTCTTGGTCAAGTAGGATCCTTGTCATGTCATTAATGAGCTTCATATCATTATCTCAACATAGAAAGATTGGCTGGACTCATGCTAGTTTGATAGCATATTTCAAACTTGATTTTAAAGATGTTGTTTTCTCTTATACAAATGAGTTATTGAGCCTACCATATATGGATGGAAAGATAAAGATGTCTAATTTTCAATTCAACTTGAATCGTAACAAAACTTCACTTATAGTCTAAATATGGTCCAAAGAGTATACATAGGTCTAGTTTGGCATATTTGATTTGACCAATCTTAACCCCACTATGATTCCTTGTTCAAGTTGGGTTTCTAATGTAATTAGAATTCGCATTTCTTAGCTTCAATTGACATGTCCCAATGTGCTTTTTCTAGTCATTTGCTTGAAATTATGCTAAAAATACTTCATTTAGCTTATTTTTATACTTTGTGTCTCCTTAGCACTGTTAAGCATAAAAACAAATAAGTAAGATATTTTAAGACATAAAATATGAATAAAAAAATAAGAATAAGGTACTAAAAATATAAAATAATATGAGTATATCAGCTCGTGAGGGGGGGTAGGAGATAAAATTCCTATTTATATGCCTAAAAATAAAAATAAGTATGAGTATGAGTTACCCCTCACTTATTTTGCATATATGATTTTCTTTAAGATTTTATAAGCCAACTACACCAAAATGGATGAGTATCCTTTTTCCTTTAAGAAGCATATGTGACATATTAGGGAAGCGTAATCCCTTATAATATTCAAATACTATTATTAGTTAATTGGGTGTGCTAGTAGATCACATGAACTATCCTAGTTCAATGTATTCTTAAGTTAGGCTAAAAGTTGCATAAAATGAATTTTTCATGGTAAGACAGATCATGTGAGAGACTTGAAATGAGAGTTGTGCAATTTGAAGTACAAGCAAGAAGCTCTCTGGTTAGGGGCCAAAAGATATAAGGGTGTTTTATTTTTTAGAGGATCACTAAAGGCTTATACAATTCAAGACTAGGCCTTTCAGAAGAAGAGAAATTGTTATATAAATAGTTGCAATAGTACAAAGAATAATATAACATTAATCTTCTAGCCAAATAACACACTCTGAAGAAGGGTGTAGTGCATATATAGGAACTATTATCTTGGATTTGTGTATTTTTTTTATGATGTATTGTGAACCTTTATATTAATGTAGGTGGACTTTAGTCTAAAAATCAACAAAAAAAAATTGCTTCAAGAGAGACAATTAAGAATCTCATTGTTCGAATTCGGTTCTTGGTTATTAGAGGAGGTCATTGCTAAACTCTAGGAGGAAGAGGTTGAGTAAGCCTTATTGTTGGAATAAGCAAAACAAACATGAGCATAGACTTAAAAAAAAAAAAGCCTAGCCATAGAAATAAATTTTGGTTGAATTGCTTTTAGGTTAGCCTTCCAAAAGAGAATACATGTATTCTTGTTAAGAGAAATGACTTTTCGTAATCTTTTATGTCAATAAAAGGGATCCAACTCTCATTTAATATCCTACTCTAGTTTTTCTTATGAGTACTCCTCTAAAAAGTAGAAATATAGCTCCCTTACCCCTATATTCCTCAAGGTGGTAGTTACTCCTAAAACCAATACCCAACCCCGAAAGCCAACGTTGGGATATATGGTTCTCTTAATGTTAAAGTGGATAAAAAAAAAGAGACATGACATAAAAATCTTATTCGGTAATAACCCTACCATATAAGGGATAAGAGGGATACCCATTTTTTATGTGTTAGGAGGGGCTCTAGTAAATTCCTAGAGATCTAAAGTGGTACAGTAATAAGGGAAACTTCTCCAACTATTTAGAGTTCACTTCATAGATAATATTCTATATAAGTGTTATTTATTTTTTTATGTCCTTGTTCCTTGTTCCATTTCCTTTTTTTTTTCCTTTTATAATATTTTATTATAGGCCTTCCAAATACAGGTACATATTGTCCATAATTTTAGGAGGGAGAAAACGCAGATGCACTTTAGGCTCTGAATGTGGTCAATGAGATTAATTAAGCTCTTCGAGCTATAAACAACACCCAAATATCTTTTGAGACCATACTTAACAACTTCTAAAAGGCTCTCCGTAAAGTTTGACAACAAAAGATGCCTAAGTAAAATAACTTAACATTGTTAGGAAAAACATTAATAAAGCTGACCATGAGCTTTTTACCTAATAATGAAAGGTTAAAGAGATGGATTTATGACCCATTTATGGATAAGAGTGATGTTGATCATGTTCATGTTGAATGTCTCCATGTGAGGACTCTGAAGAATACCTCAAATGAGTTCAAGGCCAAGTTTAAAGGGACCCTTTCTCTATTGAAGACCTTATAGGATAAGCTTATAGAAGTGACGAGTCACTTCTTTAATTTATCTATTGATATCGACATGGACTTTACATAAGTCTTTCTTCTAGCTATTATCCTTGACTTTGGGGAACTCTTTCTTAAACATGATGAGATAGTTACTTAGGGCCAACATATGATTTTGGAGACTAAAAAAGAGGATGGTAAAGCTTTCAAAGTAGATAGGAAAAAAAAAGACCATTTGGATAAGGTGGAAGTTGTGGTGGAAGATCGAGTAGAGTAAGGTTCAATAGAGAAGTTGTTTATACATGGTGCTATTGTTTTGAGAGGGAATGATTCTAACTTGGAGATTGAAACAATTTAGCTAAGAAGGATCTCTAAGAGGTTGATGAATAGTCTAGCTTTTGTTTATTATTTTTATTCTTACTATATAGTTTAATAACCTTTTTCCTAGTCTTATGGGTCCCTTTAATATATGTATTATGTATTTGCTCGAGTTAGGCTTTATGATTTGTGGTTTCATAAAGTTAATGTTTTTACAAGTGTTGTGTTTTTCATTTTATATGGTAGAAATTTATTCTCTAAGTTTTATAGCACTTTTTATTTGAGGGCCGAAGTCTAATTATATGTCCTAATAGGGGATTTAGAGTCCCTATACTTAGAAAAATTCCTAGGTATCTAAAACAGTTTAAGCTTGAGTAATGAAAATGATGTTGTTACTTAGTGAAATTTAATGGCTTATATATCGTTACTTAGTGAAATTTAATGGCTTATATATGTGTGTGAAAGGGAACCCTAATTAAAAAAAAATTGAAAGTTCAAAACTTTATATGCGGGGTGGTTAACCTCCTAATATTAGGTTGAATAGGTGTATACAAGATATGAAATTTATATTTGAATGATATTGCTCTTTGGGTTTATTGGTTAAATTTTTTTATGTTTTTGTTCATCATTTAGCTAAGCAAAATGGTCATTTATGTCTTCGAAAGGATTGAAGTTGTATCTAGGCAAAATGTTATTTTTGCATGGATGGTAAATGCCTTGTAATCAAGCAAGCTTGTTTTTATGCTTGGATAGAGATTGTTTTGTACCTAGATAAAATAGCCTCTTTTTTTTTTGGGATGGGGAATTATATAGAGACTTATGGATATTTTTCTAGAGGGTAAAAGTAGAGAGAATATAATGATGATTGAACATACAGAAAGTACCACTTCTTTTATTTATGAAAAAACGTTAAAGTATAAAAGATCTATTTATTGATAGTTCATCTTTAAGTGATTTAAATATCATGTATAACGAAAATTATTCCTTTCCATTTCTTAGAGAAGGGAAGTGTTGGTCTTGATCACTCTTATGACTTTGATGGCCTGTCTTATTTTAGGATTAGTTTGCCTTTTCCTTATAAACTTATGTAGACTATAGTTTTCTCAATACCAAGTCCCTCACTTTCAATTGCTTTTTTTTTCACTTTGGCATTATGGTACTAATTTTTCTTATATATGTATTTCTTTCTCTAAAAGAGAAAAGAAGAGTTAGATTTCTTTTAAGATATCTAGATTTACCTTAAATTCTCTCTTATTACCCTTAAAAAAGTAATATGATATTTTATAGATTGGGCATCTGAACTTAATAGATATCATGGTTTTAGAATCATAAGTGAAAAGAAATGGTGTTTCCTTCATAGACTTTTAGGTGGTTTTATAAGCCCACAAGATCTCATCAAAGAAGTTGACTCACTCTATATTTACCTCTTGTATCTTATTCAAAGAGCCGACCTTTCCTAGGTTGCTAACAAGACTTTTTTGCCCTTAAAGTAAATAGATATACATCTATTAGAGACCATCTGATTCCCTCTTACAATGACCAACCCTTTTTTAGTTGTGAATATCATGAGCCAAGTACTTGGTATTAATTGTCATATTAATCTTATGAAGACAGGATTTATCAAATATGATGTTATAGACCAAGTTCATTTTGATAATAATAAAGTTTATAGAAAGCACAATATATAAGATAGGTGAATATAATGATTGGTATATCTATTAGGAACATATGGTGATTAATATATCTATGGTTGCCTCAATTAGTACATATTTTCCTTTTATCCTAATTAATAGAGTTTTAATTGAAGTCAATATAGATAAGTTAATGCCCATTTATGTCATCACTTTTTAGGAGAGAATATTCAATACACTCATCATCCATGAATACTATGTGCTTTGTATAGTTAGAGAGGATAGTAGTGATCGCTAACACTGCCTCATAGAGAAAGTTCACCCCCTTTTCATCTTTAAGTGTAAATATGATAGGTTTATTTCATAGATTTGAAAGTTGAGAGACAACAAACATTTGTTTCCTATAAGTATTTTTCTTCTAGCTAAAGTAACCACCTACTAAAAACCCGTCTAAAATCATATTGATCTTAAATAATATCTTATATGACATGCCTACCTTTTCCCCCTCTATATTTCAGCCAGGCTTTTTATTTCATAGAGATAATCCTTGCCAATCAATTTCTTCATCTATTTCTTTAAGTCATAATATCTCTTAGTATTATGTCTATTATCTATATAAAATAAATAGTACTTATTTAGCTTATATATATGTGTGTGTGTGTGTGTGTGTGGTATCACCCTTTATAGAAGGAGTGCATTGTATAAATTATTTTTTATCTTCAAACACCTATGTTCTGGTGGTTTCAAAAGTGTAGTCATGAGTTTGGAAAAGATAAAGTGTTCTGGTGGTTTCAAAAGTGTAGTCATGAGTTTGGAAAAGATAAAGTGACTGTAAATTTATCCTTCCAAGTTCTTGAGGACAATTAGATTATCGATCATGCTTAGAGTTTTTTTTCTTTAACTTTGAGAATTAATACTTGTTTTACTTTAATGAGTTCTTTATCTGAGATAGCACAAAGCTCTCTCCTTAAAATGAAGTCATGAACCTCATTAATCTAGGCATTTATGGAAACTCGTTTAAGAAAGCCATCCACCTTAAGCATCTCCTCATTGAACCTTTTTAGGTATGCTCTAGTGTCCTCGTCCTCCTATTAGGTGATGGTAAAAGACTTGATGAATATCTTATTATTTGGGATACTTGTGTTAAAATGGACAATGAGCTTTGCATAAATATTATCAAAGCTAATAATAGAGTTAAGCTCCAAGTCATGATACCATATTTAGATGAATATGTGGAATATGGTTAAGAGGATCTTGCACTTGGCATCATTATCTTGTATGATAAATTTTAAATTATTACGTATATTTTTTTATATACTCTTCTAGGTTTGTAAGCCCATCATAATGTTCACATTCATCTTTGTGAAGATGATGTCCTTAGAGAGACTAGAGTCGAATATTCATTTAGACATTAAATAAACCTTCACCTAGTAGGGGTTATATCCATCTACCTTAGAGGCTTGTATATCCATATATTTCACTTTTTTTAGGGCTTTATTTACTCAAAACTATCTGAGGAAGACTTTTAGGAGGAGTGATGGTGATGGAGACGATTTCACTTATAATTGTGACTACTTACTAGTTTGGTTTTGGACTTTTAAAGATTATGCTTAAAGAGTCCACTTCAAAACGCTACTCATAATAGCGATAATGGATTATTTATGGCTTTTAGGAGCGATGATGCTCTTGCCTACTCTCTTGCAGTTTATTTTGACTTGTCTATAATAGGAATTGGAGTTTTTTTTATGCACTTACTGGTGCTAGTGATGAAGCCAATAATTGTGTCAATTGTTAAGAAAAGGGAAATCCTTGAGTTGCTTTCGTGTGGATAGAATAACCTTGCTAAGAACTCTCACTTGTTAGGAAAGTTGTTGCAAATCGGGAGAAGATGAGGAGCACATGTAGTGAGAAGGTTTATAGCTCTCCCATGTCTTGGTGTTTCTGGATTGTCAGCCATAAAAATAATTTAAGAACATGCATAAAAATATAGGAATGAGTTGGTTTTTGTTCTACTTCCTATATATAGCACCACTAACAAAGTCTGAAGCAAACTTCGTTAAATTTTAGGATTTTCCATAGGTAATTATTAGGCTTTGAAGGTGAAGGAAAAAGAGTTTGGATGGTAGTTCATGAACTCTTACAAAACAAGTTCTTTGTATAGTATAGGTGCCATTTGATGATTAAGTTAATACGTATGTATGGGGAATGTTTCTTTAAATAGTGTATATTATATGTTATAAAGATAGTAAATGAAGATGATAAATGTAGAAGATGTGAGAAATGAATGTTTTTTTTTTTTTTTTTGCTTAAATGAATGGAACCCCTTACCTAGTGATTCATGCCCATAAATCATACCAACTTACGTAAAGTAGAGGACAAAAGTAGAAATAGATAGTGTGGTCTATTTAAAGGCAATTATGTGAGATAATAACCCCTAATGGTGGGTGATTATACTATTGATTATGAAATAATCTAGTTACGTGGGTCAGGTTTTAGGCATGGACATGTATTAACATCATCATGTAAGCCTAGTTATGGTGAGAAGGTGAAGTTAGTATTAAAAGATAAATACAAATCATACAAAGGGTTGGTAGGTAAAAGTGGATTCAAGCAGTTGATTCAAGGCATGACTCTCCAAACCGATCTATTAAAGTCGGTGATGGTCTTAAATTTGGGTACAGGCATCCTGAACCAAACTATTGAGGTGATTGGCCAATAAGGTCACTTAGAAGATAAAGCTAGTTGGGTCAACAAGCCTTTCTTAGAAAATATGTCACTGGTCTTAGATCCTACTAGACACTAGGTAAATATTGTGCCTAAAACCAATATGAGAAATCTTGTCTGAGTATGATAGACTCGAATAAGATATGTGGTTTATAAAACTATGGGAAAATGAGTTCATAGACCATGCCTCGTGGTTTATGCATAGGGGGTGGCGGAACCTATTTATGATGAGTTGGACAAGGTTGTTAAGCCTAGACCCATCAAAGATATCCGTCACTAATTTTTATTAGCATATTCTCCCTCATTTGAGTCTAACCAAGATGAATAATTACAAATTAACTATAACTAGCAAGTTTTGCTTAAAGTAAAAAAACAAATTAACTTAAAAATGATGAACCTAGCTAGGTCTCTAATTTTTAAACATAGACTTATTGGTTCCTACTAGAACAATGCAAAATTATAGCTAATTCATTTTGAGAAATTATCAAGCAAGTTTAATTCACCATACAAGATTATAAGCGAATCAATCTTGATAAGCCTATTGATTTGGATATACCTAAGTTTAGTTAAGTCTATTATGAATATTAAATGCTTGCATAATAAATGGCCCTAATGTTTTGGAAGTCAACCATATAAGCAAGTATTGTACTTGGTCCCTTTTACTTTTAGCTTTGAGTTACTTTGATCCATTTACTATTTTCTTGTCTCAATTTTATTTTTACAACTCTATTTTGTACTCCAATTTGCATTTGAAAGAGATCTTTAACACATATTTAAGCTTAAAAAATCAAATTAATATCTTTTTAACACAAATGCACTCTTGTATAAACACAAACACTTTAAAATCAAATACACATTTAATTTTTTATTTTATTAAAGTTATTATGTATAAATATAATCCTTTCATCAAATATAGTTGGTGATATTCTTGGACTATTGTTGATGAATAGATCAAATGATAAAAAACAAAAAAAAATGAGTTCCGCTGATATTAGAATAAAAAATAATAAAAATATCAAACTAAGATCAAATTAAAAGTATAAGAATTAAATATACTATTTACCCTCGATCCTAATCCTATTTGCATTTGTCATTCTCTATTTGATGGGAATTTTAGTTTGACATGTCAAAGTTACTCCCTGAAGTTCAATTAATTCATCCAGAATTAAGTTAATTGCTGATATCAATTGTAAAAATTACTTTTCTTATTCGAAAACTAGCTGCATGTATACAGTGCAAAAAAAACAGGAATAACTTTTCTTAGAAAGAAAAAGGTTAATTAATTGATTGTAAGTCTACTTAAAGAGATCCTCTTTCTTTTTTTTAATATTTAATCATGAATTCGAATGTTCAACCTCCGAAGCCAAATAGAGTGGATAGTCATGTGAAACACATCAAATCTCTTGGGAATTCCATTCACAACAAAATGCCTTTGCACCTGCTTCACTCTCCTTTGCATTCTCAAATATTGTCTTTGAGATATCCCCATTAATATGTCTTTGATTTTTGGAATGTCTTTCACCTGCACTTGTATAGAAAATGCCTTCCAATTAAGCACGTCACTGAATGGCGGTACATAACCATCTGAAATCAACACAGGAACACATTCTGCATATATAGCTTCCACAATCCTTGGGCTAGCCACTTCATACCCACTAGGGCATAAGCAAAACCTGCTGTTTTTTAACATGGAGTCATATGACATACCATTTCGAAGTTGGTCGTGGACTTGCACATCTTGGTCTTTATCTTTCCATTGCTCAAGAAGAAGACGCCTAATGTGCCCATGAAGACGGCCAGCGAAGAATGCAAGAATTGATCGCCGAGATGGGGAGGGACCACCGACAAGCCCTGTGATTTCTCCTGTTCTTAGATGGATTTCTGGAAATGAGGCATCCTTTTTAGGGTTGAATCCTTCAGAAGTATTTGCATTACATAAAACTCTGATGGAATTGTTAAACAGATGGGGGACGTAAGAAGAAGTACGTGGTCCCTGTAAACAAAAAGACAATTAATCGATGAAAAAGGCATGATATGCTTTACAGCTCAAAGAAAGTAGGAATATTCCAGTTTTGGCCTAAAAGAAAATGAAAAGAGTATTCGATGATCAATCATTCCCATAATATCTTATAAATCAAGCTAGTAACTTGGATTTTTACTGTAGCTTGTGGGGTGAGAAGGGTACTTGAAAGAAGAGATCGCTTACCCAGTCATGGCAAGAGAGAATGAAATGATCTGCACCAAGGCTTCGATTCCAAAAGGGATATTTATCAGCAATGACGTTGATGTAGTCTACAACAGTATTCCCAATGGCATCAATCTCATGGGATCCTGGCACGTATAGGTACTGAACCAACATGACCACACTAAATGGCAGAAAATAAACAAGAGCCTCGTCAGGGTCTGTAGTTGTAAATGATTTTCCCTTCTCCAATTCATGAATGAACCTCCCTTCTGAGGAATATATACTCTTGCATGGACCGTCATGAAACATGGGAGGATCACCTTCTTTGTATATGTATATTTTGAACAGCTTCTCCATCTCCAAGTAACTCCTACAACCAATTCAAAATATTGTCAGGCTTAGATTAATTAACAAGAAATTAAGAGAAGGAAGTCGGAAATGAATTCATTCATATTTATACCGATGAAAAGCATTCGCATTCCTATATATTGGACCTTTGGGCACATAGTCTGGATCCTCATAGATTGATGTTAAGTTCCGAACTCGAGCAGCTTCTCTTATGGAAGACCTGATTTTAGCCAAATTTGCTTCCATTTTCTCTAACTTGCTGTGTCTGATCTTAACAACTCCTCTGGCAACAGCACCTTCATCATTAGATTCTCTAAGACTCGACGTGGCTTGATCATCTGGATAAAGGGAATTTAAAGTGGAATTATTATAACTTACAACAGAGGCTTCAGATTGTGC
The DNA here is from genome assembly GCF_000002775.5 of Populus trichocarpa. Lineage (NCBI taxonomy): Eukaryota > Viridiplantae > Streptophyta > Magnoliopsida > Malpighiales > Salicaceae > Populus > Populus trichocarpa. The sequence continues at coordinate 12,616,362 of NC_037298.2, read as the reverse complement.
AAAAGAAGCAAAGGTATAGGAGTTATCAAAGAAACCAACTCTCCATGTCAATGGAGAAGGCATGGAATATTTAGACCAAGAAGAGGTCTTAAGACAGCTTGTAAAAATGAATACTGGTATCACAATCAAAGGTAAAACAACTAACAAGACCAAAAAAGGAGAAGACCCCAGCGATAGTGATGATGATGAGAAAAGTGACTTGCTATTAGGATATCTCCTCATGATCTGATCATCTCTCATCAAAAACTTTTCAGTATGGCTTTCTTCTCAATTTCAACGCTACTTGTAGTAGTACATGGCTAGAATATTCATTACTTGACTTGTAGATGTAGTTATTCCTTGCTGCACATCAACACTATTCTATAACCATATATCTACTGAATCAGTATTGCTATCAACCAAAAGGGGCAGTTTCAGTGCGGCTATATATAGTAGCTTTTCAAAAGCACTTTGGCCATGGATTCGACCTTCAAGTTCACGTCTTCTTCTTAATTCGACCTGGCTTGCTCTACCTCCAAGTTTGGCCCTTGAACGATATACACAAGAAAGGATATCTCTTAATTAATTTCGAAATGTGATCAAACACCACAAGATTTTACGGACAGAGATTTATAGTTAGCAACCCGGAAATAT